>NW_016813010.1:1586586-1616540 GCF_001698545.2 Rhinopithecus bieti | reverse complement strand
TATAATG
Source organism: Rhinopithecus bieti (assembly GCF_001698545.2). Lineage (NCBI taxonomy): Eukaryota > Metazoa > Chordata > Mammalia > Primates > Cercopithecidae > Rhinopithecus > Rhinopithecus bieti. The sequence continues at coordinate 1,616,533 of NW_016813010.1, read as the reverse complement.
TATATATGTATTTCAATGTTTGCAAAAGTTGACAATAAAAGTAAGATAAAATAGATGTTAATGTCAGTTTTCTACTTCTTTTCACATCTGGCCCAGTAGGTCATCTTGGCCATCCACTGTGATGCTTACACTTTATTTTGAAGACCACTGGTCCAAAGAGATTGGATGGCTCTTGACAGGTAATAGAGGTAGACTTTTGGACAATAGCCAGCTTTCCAAGGGAGGTTATGATCTCAAACAAGGAACAGTCTTGATCTGTGAAGTGTCTAAACCACATCTGGGTAAGCTTGAAGCAAAACCAGTTTTCCACTCCCAGACTCTTACCAAGTGTTTACACACTGGCTCCACATTGTGCTGAGTGTGAAAGATAGTGCAGTGAGGAGGGGTTTGGCATAAACATAGACGTGAATACAGGGGTATTAAGGGGAGTTTGGAACTTGGAACTCAATTTCAAACAAATAAATGGCCGCTATTGTTCAATATTACAAAAGGTAGCAGTCATGCTACAAGAGTGCAAAAGGACAGAATCCATCATAAATGTTAAAGTCTTTCATGTAATTCAGAGCAAGGAGGATTGGAAGCATGGGTAGGATGTTGAGAAAGGGCCATTGAAACGGGAGAGTTCCCTGGTTGTCCTTGTAGTATGTGCAACAGGGTTGTGGCTTGCCTATTCGATCACTGCCGCTGCTGCTCAAAGCCCTGATGGGAGTGGGAGCATGCAGGTGGGCAGGTGCAGGAACCAGGGCAAGCACTTTTGGGCTCTGGCTCCACAGCAGCATCTAGGGGTGGGTGTCTGCAACTCCGAAAGCCCAAGTGGGCACATGTTACAGTGTGCTCTTTTAGCCTTGCAATCGCAGATGGCTTAAGTGTTAACCAGCTCAATGGACCCTCTGCCTTTTCACAAGGGCAGAGGGCCAGTATGACAGCTTTCTGTATCCCAAGCTCCTACCCAGTGTCCAAGAAGAATCAGGTCACACAAGGACTTGAAGGATGAATGCAGGGTTTTAGTGAGTGGTGGAGGTGACTCTCAGCAGGACGAATGGGGAGCTGGAAGTGGGGTGGAGAGGAAAGATGATCCTCTTCTGGAGTTCTGGCTGTCCAGTGCCTGAACTCCTCTCTGACTGCCCCCAGCCTGACTCCTCTTGGTGTTCAGATGTTCCTTCTCTTGTCTCTTTCTCTGCTGTGCCATGCTGCCATTTGTCCCCTTGTCTGCTCATCTGCTCTTGTCTCCTTCTGGAGCCTGGGGTTCAGGGTTTATATGGGTACAGGATAGGGGGTGTGGCAGGTCAAAAGGCAACTTTCTGGGTGCTAAAACAGGAATGCCTATTCTCAGGGCCATGGTTATCCAGGCTTGAGGGTGGGGTCTTTGCCAGGGAACCACCCTCTTCTATCAAGTATTTCCCTGTCTCCTGTCTGTATCACCATGGAGAAAAGCAGGTCTCAGATGAAATGTTTGGAGAGGAAGACAGGGCTCCCCTCAATTCCACATGTTAAAGTATCAGGCACAGACGTGGCCACAAGACGTTCCACATTTGAACTGGTTATAAGAGAAGAGATGTATGACAGATTCCCTTCTTCCTCTATCCAAGCTCTGCTCCCCGCACTTCACCATCCAAGTGTTTCATTAAAGAGGCTATAGCTATTTTCGCCTTCAGCACAGGGAGAAGCTGATCTGTAAAGTTCCTGACAGTTTCTTGAGTCTTTCCTGGAGCAATATTTCTGTATTTGGGGTTGGGGATATGTCTGTAAATGACCAGATGATGTTTACTGGGGATAGGTGCCATGACGTTTGGAAAAGAGGCAAGGATGGACATAGAGTTCTGGGGACTGATCAGCATCTTGCTCCCAGGAAGAAAAAAAATGAGAAAAGTACCACTTTCATTTTGTTTGCCTTATTCTTTTGGTGCATGTTTTCTGTTTCTGATCTACATGTGGACCTCTGTTTCATTATCTATATGACTCCTCCATTTTGATTGATTCAGAGGTCACTGCAGACTGCTTTACTCTATTCATCTCCCCAAATAGGATTCCTATGTCATTTACATTTTATCAAATCTTAAAACTAAAAGTTGTCCAAAATGATGTTAATCTTTCATTGATATTTGAACTGCCAGATCATGATACTAGTTGGTAGAGTGACATTTAAGTTAAAAGTGTAAAATATGTCATAAAATATCCCTGTGGTAATCCTATTAGAAAAACTGAATCACCATAGCTAATAGATTAATCATATTAAAACATAACTTTTGTTTTACCTGGAAAAAAGAGAGACATAATTAGATATTACATATAATTAAACTATATAACAAATATCAAGGCATCAGTGGCCAAATGATATATTGAAAGACTATAGGAGAGAAAGTCAAGAGACCCAAATTTCTGATCTTGTTCTTTATTAAGCTATAAAATGTTTAGTCATTTATAATACAGTTTTCTTGCCTATAAAATTAGATACATGAACTAATACAGTTTTCTTGCCTATAAAATCAGATACTGAACTAGAGTGTGAGAAGCTTTTTCAAGCATTAGTATTCTATAATTCTATATTGTAATGGTGTAGCTTATATAGTCTTGATATAAAATATTGTAATTCTTAATTTTCCAGGGGGAGAAAAAACAAATGAGCAGTAGCTCAGCTGAAAATTAGTATTCACAAAAGCAGAAATATCTGAAAGCAAGCTCCAATAGTTCCCCACCACCCCACCCCTGGAATAATAGCAGCTTTCTTTTCCTTGCATCTAGTCTGCGAAACCACCAATTCTATAGTAAGGGTAATTAGAAGGAGATATGTTTGCAAGAGAGTGCTGGGAAACATCCAGAAAATGTTTATTCCAAGGAAAAACAGAAACTCATGCAAATTAACAAGACTGTTGACTTTGAAAATAGCATATTATTAATTCAGAGAGTACGTACTTAGCTTATAATAACTTAATAGTTTCAGAAAAGGAAAGGATGTTGCTTGTTAAGATATATCATTATTTCGGGAGGTGTGTTTTCAGAAATACTCACAAGAAGGACGAGTTGAAACGAGTTTACCCATTTGTTTCAGCCCAGAGGGCTGTTTGGATAAATTCAGAATTCAACAGGTTCTTACACGTTAGCTCAAAAACATTTGTTTGGGTAGGTTTGAAATAACTTTTAAAAGGCCACAGTTTGGGCACCTTATTTTTTTTCTCTCCAGTTAAAGTCAATTGCAGAAGTTCTCTTTTACTTCTCTCTCTTGTCCTTTGATTTTTAGACTGCATTTCAAATGGTTATTGGCTCTATGAAAACCATTAAATTTTGGCTTATTCTCAAACATATGAGCCCCAGGTTGGAAATAACTCCCTTGTTTCAGAAAAGTAGATGCTATTGTTTCTAAATGATCCTTTTCACTAAAGAACAGACTATAAAGAATGATTGTCTTTCTTTTCCACTGGTAAGTTATATGGAAATACAATTCTAAATTCAGCATTTTAAAAATATGATTTTGAAAGAATTACACATAACATTTTAAGGCCAGCAACAAGTTTAACCTTTAGAACAAATAAAAAAAACATGAACAATAAGCATGTAATTTCAGAATGGAACACATTGCTTTCTGGCAGCACTGCTAACAATTGGCTACTGTAGGTTGTGCAATCCTTCCAGTAATATGATTTCTATATATGTTGGGTCTGTTACAGTTAAAGGCTATCATCCGGGAATGTTAGACATTTCTGGTAATTTTTCACTATTATCCATCTTCTTTGGTAACAGAATAAACAATTAGTTTAAAAATGTGTATCAATATTTTACAAATAATCTAGTATCCTATACCAATTGATTAATATATTTGGAATGATTCAAAAAGAAATGGACAATTTCTTAGAAAAAGCAAGTTAAGAAAAGCAATTTCCTCAGTCATTAAAGAGGAACTAGGATGTGGCACAGGAGGGAGATTGTGATATCCACAGATTAACTTATTCTGGAAATTGTAGGCAGACTCCTTAGAGGATGTGTAGGTAGCACTTTAGAAGGCCGAGGCGGGCAGATTGCTTGAGCCCAGGAGTTCAAGACCAGCCTGGGCAAAATAGTGAAACTCCATCTCTACTAAAAATACAAAAATTAGCTGGGCCTGGTGACATGCACCTGTAGTCCCAGCTACTTGGGGTGGGGGTGGGTGGCGGTACTGAGGCAGGAAGATTGCTTGAGGCAGGGAGTTTGAGACTGCAGTGAGCTCTGATTGTGCCGCCGCATTCCAACCTGGGTGATGAAGGGAGACCCTGTCTCAAAAAATAAACAAATAAATAAAATAAAAACTTCACTTTTGGTGAATTTTTTTTCACAATTTGAATACACAGGACCAAGGATAAAATATATTGACATTTTACGTTGTAGTGAAAGAAACACCTGATCTGATCCAAGGCTGAAACAAATCTAAGATATTACAATGTTCTTTATACATTACAAGTTAATAATACAAACATTAAATACTTATTATAGGCTATGAACTGTTTACATCATTTACATATTAGTATATTTAATACAATACACCCATAAGGTGAGTACTATTAGTACCATATGTTAAAGACACTGGACATGGAGCAGAAATGACTTGCCTGGGGTCACACATTTGGACGTGATACTTTTGGATTTGAGCCCAGACAGGGCTGAGCTCAGGGTCCCAGTACTCAACACAGCCTCTCTTGAGTCATAGAACCTGAAAGGCAAATTAAAACTCATCAAGTCCAGCCATCTACTTTTATAGATGAAGAAACCAAGGCTCAGAGAGCTGAAAAAATGTTAGCCCCAAGCCAGGAAGTAAATCTTGATTTCAAGGATTCCACTTGAGAACTCTCAACTTTGTTTATTTTCTTGGAAAAGCAAAGAACCTCATAAGGCCTTTAAACGTTTATAATTAGATCGTTCCTTCTCTTCTTCTGTCTAAACAGTCAGTTGAAGAAAAACTAGCTGGAGTTGTTATTGCCCACTTAGAGGAAGATGGGGTATGTGCCATTAGCCAGCTGACCCAAGAAGCAGCTGAAGCTCAGCCAAAAACAAAACTCACACATTTCAAGCAAAGTTCTCCTTTTCTCTAAATTCATTTTCCTTCTAGACTACATTTCCTGTAAGAAGTTTGCCTTCAACTATTTGTTTTGGAATAAACAGCCCAACTTTGTTTTATCGTTTCTCTATGTTGCTTTGGGAAAATGGAAAAGGACTAGATTGCTGGAATAGTGTCTTCCTCATGGTGCTGTCATAACCTTTTTTTTCTTGCTTGAGGAAATCACTTCCATCAGGAGAGGGCAAGGGTAGGAAGAAGAGAAAGTAAAACATCTTCTATGCTTTCATGAAAGCCTTGAAATAGAATGTTAAAACTACTGGGTAAGAGCAAAGTACTAGCATGCTTCATGCTTTTGGATTCTGTGAGAAGAGGGAAGGCTAATATTCATGTGCACAGTATACTCCCCTGAAATTCACAAGCATTCTATGGAAAATTGAAATATCATGAATAAATTGCAATCACAAGTATGAGAAGTTGTTTATTACAGGCTACAGCACAGATAAAATAAGCTTTGATATGTGTGTGCCCCATTTCTGTAGATGTAACCTCCTTGCTTTCCTCCCACTGAAGTGAACATATTGAAATGCAAATGCTTGAGAGCCATGTTACTATAGAGTGACTATGCTGACATGCTGACCTCAAACTTCCAGCCTCCAGAGCTGACAGAAAGGAGTAGTTCTCATTTAAGCTACCCAGCCCTACAGTAATTTTTATGGCAGCCTGAACTAATACAGAGATACCAGCATTGAAGGAATTGTTAATGGACAAGGGGATTAATTAAGAGCCTAGCCCTCTTGCCTCAAGGTGGGGAAGTATTAAAGGTCTGTTTAGTTGTAGAACTCAATTTAGAATCATCTGGAGTTTTATTGTGCAGCTCCACTTTTCTCTGCCCAGTGGTACTCTCTTAACTTTCCTACAGGTATTTATTCTAAGAGTACTTCCCAACGAACTTTATTGGGGTTCGGAACACAATACCCCAAAGTACAGCACTTGCCTGCTGAGTACTTTGGACTGAAGGAGCCTGTAAGGGCTTCAGAAACAAGAAGTTCTCCCTGACTTTCTCCTATTCTCCTTTCTCCTTTTCCCATTTCTCCCCCACAGCAGGTCATAGAAACCAGAACTCCTCTCCCCGCAAGTAAGCCATAAAACCTAGAAAGGACTCTAAGCCAAGAGATTGTTCTATCTATGATTTGTCCAACAACCATGTTGTATATCACAGTGAAAATTCTAAAATAGATTCCTTCCCTTAGTTGTGTGACTCTATTACTCATTCATTACAGATTACGTCAAATCACAGTTTGTCATTTCCATACCCATGGATGTACTCAGTAGAATTATTTTCATATTTGATATAGAGATACTATGTGTTGTGTACAAAAAGCACCATGAAAGGTCATTCTGAGAAAGTAGTTTAAGGACCTCAGAGGCACTCACTTTGAAATAAATGCTGGGTAAGATTGGAATATTTTATGGAATATTGCCAGTCCTCATTTCATAGCTTTTTATTTAGATTGATAGAATGTGGCCAAAGTGGCCGCCACCATGGGAGATTCATAAGCAAGGCATCTCTATAGCAGGTCTTACAAACTGGACACCATTATGCTCCACAAAGTCTCTTCTCAGTCCTTGACATGATAATACTTTTGAAATTGCAGTTTAAGTAGCTAATATCACACACATGCAAATCATATTAGACATTTAGCATATTTGAGGGAAAATGAATACTTAAAATATTAATTTTGGCACAACTGTGGTCACTGGCAGACAATGTTCCCGAGTTTTTAGGTGCCTGGAGTTCTCCTGGAATCCTCCTAACTAACAAAATGTTTTTGCCACCTGTTTTCTACATCAAATTTGATGTTTTTGTGTAAAAGACACGGGTTATTTCTGGTAGGAATAAAGCGACATACATATTTTACAAAAATACCATGTAAATTCTATATCTTACCTCCTATGTTATCGATTACACTGTCGTCAAACACACCCACTTTACCAGAGAAAGAATTCACAGGGCAAAAAAGGGGAGATGGTTTTTTCAGTACAGAAAATCCGGAAATTTCAGTTAATTCAAAGCTTTACAAACATGTTACTGGATTGTCAAATATTCTATATTTGGCTCTTGCTCTTGAAAATAAAGAGTTCCTTTGAAATGCTGTAGAAATGAGGATCCTGTCCAGCTTCAATTACCTTCAAGTTTTGTATTTCCAACTTGTAAATAATTTTTGGATGAAATCTGCAGCCATTGGCTGCATGTGTCTCTTCATGAGTTCACATGAATAAGCCTAATAACAGAACTAGACGTTTAACTTCTGTATACATCAGTTTCCCTGATTGTAAAAGATTTAAGCTAATATTTGATATATGTAATAATATATATGAAAATGTTTTGTAAAGTGTATACAGTGGTCCACAAAAGTAAATGATTATATTCTGTGTTCAATTAAATTGTCGCTGATATTCTCAAAGAAAAGTATCAATGACGTGGTGCTCCTTGGGCTTATTTTAGTAAAGCTGAAGAGGGGGACTGAGGAAAAAAGATGTTTCTGTTTGCTTCTTAACAAAGCTATTAATGCATGACTGTAGCTTTTCAATGGATTTTGATCTTGAATTTGGGGTCCATTTTGTTACCTTTGCTTATTCTATGACTGTAATAATTTATTGAGTTTTTTTGGGGTCCTACTACTTAATGTAGAAACAATTTTTTGGACACTAGTGAAAACAAAGACAAGAAAATGGAACCCTTTTTTTAATATATAAAACAAATGTCGTTTGAGTTCAAAGTACTGTTGTGGATATGGGAAGAAGTCTTCAAATGAAAGCATTCGATCAGAAAGACAGTGTCCTATTTTTGTTCAAAGCACCTCAGGCGGTCTTACCTGTCAAAATGATAAACTTATTTATTGCCTTCTAAGGACACAAATTTGAGTAAGCTCAAATTGTTCCTTCAAGTACTCCTATTACAGTTGTAGTTTTGTTAGTAATATTAAATTCAGCCAGAAGTTTTTTCACCCCACAGGGGAATACATACTTATTTGAGCTTTTAAAAGTTACATTTTTTATTCTTGACTGAGGAACATGCTAAAAGGGTTAAATACTTTTTATTTCCAAAGTGCTATACAACTATTATCCTGGACTCATAATATCTATACAAACAGGCTTGCATTTCTTGTCAGCACCACCTTTAGGTCTCAAAGGACCGAAAGGGGTTAAGTGATTGTAAAGTGAGTTGCAGAGTCGCCTATCATGCTGCATTTAACCCAGTGCTCCATGGTCGATTTTGCCTTTTTGCATGCAGACACTCATTTGCTTCAGAGACATTTCAGGGGCTTCACTTCTCCAGGCAGGCAGGCTCATGATCTGGTTCAAATGAACACATTGCTATTACTGGTTGGGAGAAGACTCGGCATTCCATTTACTCTGAAATCATTTGAAAAGTTAGCCTTTCATATGTCAGGTGAGAAATTTTGCATAATTAATATATTTAAGAGCCATTTAGAGAGGACTTTAAGCATAATTGTAAGAAGAGTCATTTTATGAAATGAAAATTGTCACCAATCTGAGTAGCAATTATAAATCCTTAAAATATGTCCCAGGAACAATAGAGGGAAAGGAGGGTATGATGATCAATCTTCCAATGAGTCCCATGAAAAGACCGTGCTTTGATTTTTGTTTGGTTTGTTAGAGAATATAGGAAAGGATAAAAAACTATGGCCAGCATTTATTAAGCGCCTATACCATTTGGGGCCTTTTACAAAGTCCTTTATGTAAGTTAATTATATAAATTATTCTTTATAACTTCTTGATATTTTGATTAGTTTTAAGATAGAGTAACTGACTCAGAGAGGTTATGCAACAGTGAGAATTGCTTTGCAATTCGACATACTTTGATTTGAATCCTGTCTCTGGGCCCCCAATCTAGAGGCAACAATGCCTTTGGAATCAATAGGCAGAAAGGGCAAGGGAGAGAAAGAGAGCTAAATTCTGTTCAAGGATGAAGAGTATAACAGGAATATTCTAAATCTATCTAATGCAAGCCTATTGTACTAGTGCAAGCCTAGTTCCCAAACAAAATTGTAGGTGCCAGAAAACGTGTTAAAATTAAGCCAAGTTCAAAATCTAGCCGAAAGCTGATAAGCTGGAGGATTTGATTTGTGAGTGTGGCTGGGTAAGACTGGGCGTGGCTGTCATCTCTACATTAGGTCTCTGATCCACTATGTATGTGTAAATTATATGATCTACTCTTGTATTGAGGATTACATGGTTCCCTGGGCACACAGATAGGAGCAGAAAGGTAAGGACAGGAGTTTTGTGTTTGAGCCTAGAAGGCATCCTTTATAGCTCTGTTTATCAGCATTTTAGATGGCACTGCTCAGCTCCTGACATTTGAACCAGTGAAGATCATTGGGTTTCCTGTTCTGGATTCTATCCCGTAGAGCAGTCTTTTTGTGGGATTTGTTTCTTTAAATGTTTATTTCTCTCTTGCTACCTAAACCTGCCACAGAACTCAGCTTTGGCCTGTGCCACCATGACTGCTTTTAGTTCTCAGCTCCTGGAGTGATGTCTTTCCTCACTGGTTCCCTTGTATTGGCTGTGTTTGGACTCACCTCCGTTCTGTGTTTTCCCTGACTTACAATGTGTCACATCCACCTCTGCTTGGCTCCACTACCTTCCTCTGGAGTAGGTCTTTGTGTTTTGTTTTGTTTTCATGAGCAGCTCCTTGCTGCCCCCTCCTGGCTCAAATTGTAATCAAGGCTTCGTTTTGCAAACCAAAGTTGAGAGCCAAATCTTGCCATTAGATAAACTGAACTCGGTCTCAGTCTCATAGTTTTGCTACTTGGGGGAAAGAGAAGATAATTCTTCTCCCTCTCTCTCTGTCTCTCTCTCTGTCATACACTTTCTTCTTAGCCCCATAGCAATAAGAGCATTTTCTGTGGCTTTTTTTTTAAACATAAAATGTTATCTTTATTAATATAGTATACAAGCCTAATATTGAAAATTTGGAAAACACCGAAAGGCATAGAGAGAGCAAATATCATCTGTAATTCAGCTGTAATAGGTACTCACCATGTACATGATGACCTTTCCTGTCCATTTTTTTTTTTTTCCCCAGAGTCTTGCTCTGTTGCCCAGGCTGGAGTGCACTGGTGCAATCTTAGCTCACTGCAACCTCCACCTCCCGGATTCAAGCAATTCTCCTGCCTCGGCCTCCCGAGTAGCTGGAATTGCAGGCGCCTGCCACCATGCCTGCATAATTTTTTTAGTTTTAGTAGAGACGGGGTTTCACCATGTTGGCCAGCATGATCTTGATCTCTTGACCTCGTGATCCACCTGCCTCAGCCTCCCTAAGTGCTGCCATTACAGGCATGAGCCACCGCACCCAATCCTGTATATGTTTTCTATGTGACTCTTTATGCTTGATTTCATAGTCTGCTCTTCCTCTTAGCAATATGTCATTAACTATTTCAGTCCTTTTAAGTACTTAGAGCCTTTTTTTGCAGGCATTCATACTCATCACTTTTTGGGGGGCTCAAATTACATTATATAAGATTAGATAAACATTTATTCAATTATTTAAGATTTAAGCTTCTGCTAGCTGGATTTTGGACATATGAACAGAATATTCTTCTGTATTCTCCCCATACTATGCAATATTGGGCTCTTATTCTGTGACGCTCAATAAATGTGGCTGACTGGCCGTTCCAAGTTCATGATGTGTTTTCCAAAATGGCAATAAAAATGGTAATGAAATGTTAAGTTATTCTCAGCTACTAAATTCCTAGTACCAGGGACATCATAAATTATCATTTTGATGATCAAAAAACTATTTAACCATAAATTTCAACTAAGTCACAATAACGTATGAATCTCTCTCCAGCCCCCTTTTCCCCATATGTTTCCAAAGTATATGCATCATGATTGAATTACCTCACAACTAATTAGAGCTTAAGAGAAAAATACAATATATGTGAAGGAAGTTTGGGGAAGTAACTAAATATAGAAGAATTATTCTAATATGAAGGGCATTTGGGGGAGCATTTACCCTCCAATACCCTTATTGCCAATAATTTGTCTGTCCATTTTGCTTGCTGTCTGGTCATAGTGAAGATAATTTATAGGTATACTTTTCTGTGAGCTAGAAAGCATTAAATAGGTTCAAAATCAATGCTGCATAACAAAGGGATGCTCAAAATTACCAGCCCTGATGTTATGTATATTTCTTGCTAATACTTCTAATTTATAGAAGCTGATGAGGTCCAATAATCCCTCAAAACTTGAAGGAGAAGCTTTGGACAGTTCTGTTCTCAGCTAATGCAGGGCTCTGGCTTGATGTGGGAGGGGCCTCTCCACTTTCTTCTCTTGGTTAAATACAAGAAACAAAATGTTAAATCAACGATGACTGGACTGAAGAAAACACTGAATTTATGTTAACTTTTCTACATTTAAATACTTACATGAACTTGTTCACATTTAAAAGCAGAGTACGTAAACATGTTTTCTTTTCTAATCAGCAAACTTTATTGTTTAAAGTGGTTTTAGGTTTGCAGCAAAATTGAGTGGAAAGTACAGATTTCCCACATACACCCCATCCCCACACACATAGAACCTCCCATTATCAATATTCTGCACCAAAAGTAGTACACTTAGTGCAATTCACGAACATACATTGGCACATCATCACCTGGAGTCGGTAGTTTACATTAACGTTTGCTTTTGGTGTTGTACATTCTATGGGTTTTGATGAATATATAATGACATATATCCATCCTGTAATATCATACAGAATAGTTTCACTGCCCTAAAAATCCTCTGCGCACTGCCTATTTATCCCTCTCTCCCCCTAATCTCAGGCAACCATTAATCTTTTTACTGTTTCCACAGGCGTGCCTTTTCCAGGTGTCATATAGTGCGATCATACAATGCATAGTCTTTTTAGACTCACTTCTTTCACTTAGCTATATGCATTTAAGATTCTTCCATGTCTTTTCATGGCATGCTGACTCATTTCTTTTTATCACAGATTAATATTCTATTGTTTGGATGCACCTTGGCTTATTTATTCACTACTACTGAAGGACATCTTGGTTGCTTCCAAGTTTTGGCTATTATAAATAAAACATTTGGTATAAACATTTGTTTGCATGTTTTTGTATGGGCATAAGTTTTCAATTAATTTGGGTAAAAAACAAGGAGTACAATTGTTAGGTCACATGGTAAGAGTAGGTTTAGTTTTGTAAAAACTGTCAAAGTGTCTTCCAAAGTGGTTGTACCATTTTGCATTTCCACCAGAAATGAATGAGTATTCCTATTTCTCCACATCCTCAGCAGCATTTGGTGTTTTAGATCTTGGCCATTCTAAAGTGTCGTGCTATCTCCTTGTTGTTTTAACTTAAAATTCCCCAGTGATATCTGACCTTGAACATCTTCTGATATGCCTACTGGCTATCTGTATATCTTTGTGGTGAGGTATCTATTTAGGGTTTGGGGCCCATTTAAAAAATTGAGTTGTTCATTTTCTTATTGTTGAGTTTGTTTTCACATTTTCAGTTGTTTTTATATTTTGTACAACAGTCCTTAGTCAGATGTGTCTTTTGCAAATATATTCTCCTGGTCTGTGGCTTGTCTTCCCGTTTTCTTGAAGAGCATGCTTTTAAAAGACAGTTTTCTTTTAACTTTATGCCCTACAGATGACCAAAGCAGAAAATTCCTCTTAACATAGTTAGAAAATAACTGTTTAATCAGAGAAATTGAATAAATTACATTTGCCTAACTATTCCTGCTTCTAAATCAAGAAATTTAAAATGCACTATGGTCTATGGACACGTAGTATCTAGCTCTGCCTTCCTTAAATGTTAAGTGGCTATGACCTTGCAAGAAAGAATACAGCAAAGAGACTTCTGTTTCTCTAACCTTATGCCTTATGCCTCTGAATGCACTGCTTTTCTGAACACTATTTCCTGTTCAGGAATATTCCTGTCCAAGAAGACAAAGGGCTTTTTTTTTTTTTTTTAATCCTAAAGAGGACTACCATGACACAGCCTAAGAAACTGAGATTAAAGATGAAAAAATATGGTATTATATTTCCATTCTCTATCCAACATTCTCAAATATCTTACAAACGTTGGTAAAAATAATTTTGTGTGATGTTCTCTATAGGGCAAAACATTAAAAAAGAAATGTTCACTCTGTTCATTCTCTCTACCATGTAAAATATTCTCAAAAAAGAAAGAGCTTCACAAATTTCTTTAAAAGTGCTGTTTGTGTTATTTTCTTTTCTCCTTTCCACATTTTCTTAAGTATTTTTTGAGTGTAGCTGAAAGTTATATTCAGTGTTTGAATTCCATGTAATTCTTTGTGTCTTCTCTGCCTGGTCATGACAGAGAATAGAGAGGATAATAAGATTCTAATTTTATAAAAGCTATATGTGAAAGTTAATTAGAGATACTGAGTGCATTGTGCTGTTATGTAATTTCCCCTTTCTACTGTATTTTGTATAGGTATACTCATAATTTCAGAAGTATTCAGACAATTTTAGATGAAATCAATCAGGTACTTAGGCAATCAGATCATTCCAGTAATAAGTACACACACGGGCACACATACAATATCCTTTTTGATTACTCAGTGCTATAGAAGTGTTTTATTATTATACACATAGGCATAGTCTCTCTCTCTTCCCACCCTCTTTCTTCTCTTCTCCTGATATCCCTGTCCCTTGAAATGCAAAGGAAGAAACAGAACTCTATGATAAAAAAATTTTAGAGAACTATGACCTCTCTTGGCAAACACAACTCTCCACAAGAGAGTTGTCTGTTTTTTCCATTTCATCTTTTTTTAATGATAAACATAACAATCTTTACTCTCTCAGTAGAGAGAGATATTATAGGAGTGAACAAGCTCATAATGGAAGCGGACTTTGTGCTTCTCCTAAGGGAAAGATTAGATAGGTTCAGAACCCTGCATGATTACAGTAATTTGAGAAGAGCTGTTCTTGTTAACTACTTTATTTAAGGACATGTTAGAACTACAACTCCAAGCTCCTCAACCTGTCAATAATTAGATGTGCTAGAAAATTCCTCTATACTCCTAGTGCCTTCAGTATGTTTAAATTGGGTGAAGTCACAGTTATTAACATGATAGGCAATGACATCATTGGCTCCTTAGGCTACCTTTCTCCCTAAACATGGCTGCACAGGAGAATGATTTTGGATAGCTGCATCAGATATTGCTGCATTTTGTGGATCTGGGTAACATAGAAGCTTCCTCTTCCTCTTCTTTATTGAGCTTGGTGTCTCAGCCCTGAAATAAATTCTCAGAAATCATTAATAAAGTAATTAAAAAATGTTCTTGCCATTTCTGTGATCTCAGATTACAGCAGTTATAGTAATTGCTGTTAGTGATATGCACTCTACCCAGGGACTATTAAGGAGACTTTTATGGGTCTCTCTTTTTTTTTTTTTTTTTTGCAATCTTTGCACCTAAAAGGCTGTAAAGGAAAGAGGGTGCTAAGGATGTTAAGCTTCAGCACTTGCTATCACCTTGCTTTTTATGGTGTTTATAAGAATGCTAGAAACTTTAGTCTTAGCTCATTTACACAGCTCCCTCCCAGCTCACTGATGTAATTGCCACCTATAGGCAGTTTGTGTGTTCTAATTAGGCTTCCCTTAAAATTTACTTAGAGAGCAAACCACTATTGCTACAGTGTGTAGGACAATTTTAAGGACTCATCATTTGCCTTCTGTGCTGGCTGCCAATCGGCCAGTTGAAAATTATCTTTTTGGGATATCCATAGCCATAATACCTGAGTCTCTTCCGGGCTCTTTTCCATAAGGCCCCTCTGTGGAAGTAGTATCTGGCTCTGGTCTTTCTGCTTCCTGTTTGAATGAAGCCAAGAAGCAGGATTATCTCTTGTGGAGAACTTTATGCATAAGGATCCAGTTTGGGCTCCCTAAAGAGCCTGAGGCTGGCTCTAAAAACAAGTTGGATTTTTTATTTTAATTTACTGTGTAGTTAGCCATTTTTTCACACTCTCTTGGTAGATGTACGTTTTCTTTTTTTCTCTTCTTTCCTTTTTTCCTTCCTTTCTTCTTCTAGTATATTCATTTATGTGTAGTTCTTTTCTGGCCAGGAGCCTAGCTTGGCTTATAGGCTGGAGGGCAGTGGCGCGATCTCGGCTCACTGCAACTTCTGCCTCCCGGGTTTAAGTGATTCTCTTGCCTCAGTCTCTGGAGCAGCTGGGAATACAGGCGCATGCCACCATTCCTGGCTAATTTTCGTATTTTTAGTAGACACACGGTGCCATGTGACCAGGCTGGTCTCGAACTCCTGACTTCAGGTAATCCACCTGCCTTGGCCTCCCAAAGTGCTGGGATTACAGGCGTGAGCCACCACACTCAGTCATTTTTTAAGTCATGTACGGCCTCACTGTCTTCCTGTGAAGGTGGACATTGTTCCAGTGATGACGAAACCTTCTGTGGGTCCTTTAGATACTAACAGAGAGAGATCACTGGAGTCTTAAGAAACTGGAGTCTGAGAGGACCACTATAAAAGAAAAAAAAAAAAGAAAAAAAAAAAAAAAAAAAAACTAGGCTTACAATTAAGTTTTAATTACCCAAGGAAAGACTGGGTTCTTTCTTCAGTAGATAGAAGCTTGGATTTTTGGAATTAGTGTCAAGGCCAGGGTAGGGATGGTATTTGTTGGGACACAAGGAGAAGGAAAGAGTAAATAGTCTTCTTTTCAAGTTAGTTTGTCATTTCTTTGCTTATAGAGAAGCAAATGGAAGAGACAGCTGAGAGACGATCTCTTTTAGTTTGGAAATCTACGAAGAAACAAGTTGAATTATTTTCACCTCATAGACATCTTTAGGAGTGCCTGAGTAGTATTAAAGAAAAGGGGAAAATGTCTTTTTTCAATTGTTAAAGTTACCTAGAATTCCCTTTAGAATAAAATTTTTCCGTATATGAGAGAGGGTACAGTTTAGTGATTAAGAGCTTGGCTTAGAAGCTAGATTATGTAGATTCAAATTTTGCCTTTGTATTATGACCTTGGGCAAGCTTCTTTATCTGCAGCTCAATTTCCTAATATTATAATGGGGTTAAAAATACCATCCACCTCGTAAGGTTGTTATGTGAATTAAAAAAGCAAATATTTTTAGAACAACTAGAGTGCTGCCTGCCATATACCAAGCACCTTAAAAATGTTTTCTTAGTAAATGAAATGTTCAACCCTTTCTAATAAGATGGAAATTTTAATCTTAGCAGGAAAAGGAGGAGTGTCAGTGAAAGTAGCTTATACAGCATTATGCCACTAAGATGACATTGCTTATGATTTACTTTCCACGAAAAGAGTTTAGATATACGTTTTGTGGGTGGTCTATAAATTTTATTGAATGATTAAGCACTCTGCTCAGTATTTGGTCCATGTTGCTATTTTTCATATAGATTCTCTTTTACTAAACCTTTTCATTAGATTTGAACAAATAATGGTCACAGTGGCTCCCAGGATCTTTTACCATAGAGTCTTGCTATAGGAAGCACTTAGATAAAGGCATTAAATTATCATTTATTGATAAGAAGCTAATCTTGGTGAATTAATTTTTTATTTATACATTAACCTTTAATAGTCATTTAACTTCAGAAATAGTCATAGGCCTATGGTCTTTCAATCTTCCAGTTAAGATACTCTAAAATCAATCTTTTCATTTCCAGAAATAAATCCAGTGTGATCACATCATTTCTCTGATTAGAGCTATTTAGGATCTCTCCATCTGCACAAAATAAGATAAAGTGTGTTAGTTGGCACACAAAGCCTTTAATGATGAGGTCCTATCCTTTTTGGCCTAATCTTTTAGCATTTTGCCCCTGTCTCTTCACTTTAGTTCTAGAAATACCAAACTTACCAGGAGTTTATACTTTCATTTTTGCATCTGACAAAAGCTGTTCTCAGTACCTGTAATATTTTTCCAACTCCTCGCTCTCTACTTTCTACCTCTCTTCTTAGCCCATGTGTCACATTCTGACTCAGTCTTTACACTTTAGCTCTCTTTAACAAAACTCCTAGGGATACTTAAGCTCGTCATCCATGTTACTGTTCTAATGAAAATAAGCTAACTGTCTAAAGTGCCTACTATGTATGAGGCTCTATTCCCACTGGTTTACATATATTAATTCATTTAATCTTAATAATAATCTGGTGAGGTTGATATTTACCCATTTCAAAGACTAGGAAACTGAATCGCCATATGGTTAAGTAAATTGCTCAAAGTCTTTCTGCTGGTTGGTTACAGAACCCAAATTTGAGGTGTACTGCACTACACTAAAATGGATACATTTTTATATGTTTCTACTTATTACATCTTTGTAAATCTGTGTGTGTGTGTGTGTGTGTGTGTGTATATATATATGAATACATATACATACACACATACATCCACTCTTTGTTCTAATAAATGCCTTCACAACCTACCAATATTCTCAATATTGGAGATACTCAATGTTGGTAGGATGATTGTTCATTCATTAAAAATATTTAAAATCAGTAAGTGCATTAAATCCTAAGAAATTCATGTGATTTCTCAAATCTCCATTTTCTTTTTCATCTTCTATGATTTTAGATTAATAAAAAACGTAGCAATCATCTTGCTCACTGTATTCTTTTCCATATATGTGAACCTTTGCAGTTGAACAAGACATTATCAACCACTCCCTTCTTTAGCCATCTTTTTATCCTGACCACAACAGTCTCAACCACTACTACCTTGAAGACATAACTAACTCTGCTTTTTAAGCTGCTAGCCAAAGGGGGAAGAATTGAGATGAGAATGAAACCTAGGGCCGGGTGTGGTGTCTCACTCCTGTAATCCCAGCCCTTTGGGAGGCCGAGGTGGGTGGATTGCCCCAGCTCAGGAGTTCCAGACCAGCCTGGGCAACATGGTGAAACCCCGTTTCTACTAAAATAAAAAAAATTAGCCAGGTGTGGCGGTGTGTGCCTGTAGTCCCAGCTACTCGGGAGGCTGAGGCAGGAGAATTGCTTGAACCCAGGAGGCAGAGGTTGCAGTGAGCCGAGATCATGCCACTGCACTCCACCCTGGGCAACAGAGTGAGACTCTGTCTCAATAAAAAAAAAAAAAATAAACAGAGAGAGAGAATGAAACTTAGAATTTTGCTACTCTCAAAAAAGTATTTCAGTAACATAGTACTGTGATGTTTTAATTTGGAAGTAACATTTTCCATTAGAGAAAGTCATGTATAAGATGACAGTAAATATCAGCACAATGTAGATGACTTGATTAGTTTGCTCTATATCATTAATTCCCACATTTCTATACTGCATTTTCCTTTACATCTGATTGATTTTCTTTCAGGTGTTACATAGTGATATGGTTAGGCTCTGTGTCCCCACCCAAATCTCATCTTGGAATTGTAATCCCCAGGTGCTGAGGGAGAGATCTGGTGGGAGGTGATTGGATCATGGGGACAGTTTCCCCGTGCTATTTTTGTGATAGTGAGTTCTCATGAGATCTGATGGTTTTGTAAGCGTCTGGCATTTCCCCTGCTTGCACTTATTTCTTTCTTGCTGCCTTGTGAAGAAGGTGTCTGCTTCCCCTTCCACCATGATTGTAAGTTTCCTGAGGCCTCCCCAGCCATGCAGAATTGTGAATTCCTCTTTTCTTTATAAATTGCCCAGTCTTGGGTAGTATCTTTATAGCAGTGTGAAAACAAACTAATACAAATAGTTTACTCCATGGTCCTTTGCACGGCAGTAGAAATGCCATAAGCTTTGTCTTACCACATCATCTTTAACACTTTGTAACACTTTAGATAGGATCACATGGAAAACATGTACTTTTGTCACTATAAAAATATCAGTGGCCATCTCCATATTGTCAGAAAATTGAGTCAACTCACTTTAAATGTGAATCAAACTGATTGGTTACTGACAAGAGACCATTTAAATTCATTTATTTACTGTATATTTTTTACAGTAAATAAATAACAACAGTTGTTTTGGCCCCAAGGAGTTACAACTTTGGGGCAATTGGATGAACTGGACATGGCCAAATTTCAGTATGTTTCAAGTATCTCTATTCTTTCTGTGACAGACATTCAAAAACAGCAGCAACAACAACAACAACAACAACAACAACAACTTGAGAATTTACTCTGAGAGTCTCAGTTTCTTTGTTTCTTTGTTTCTTTTTATCTTTTAGATGGAGTTTTGCTCTTGTCACCCAGGCTGGAGTGCAGTGGCACGATCTCGGCTCACTGCAACCTCCACCTCTTGTGTTCAAGCAGTTCTTCTTCCTCAGCCTCCCGAGTAGCTGGGATTACAAGCACCTGCCACCACACCTGCCTAATTTTTTGTATTTTTAATAGAGACGGGGTTTTGGGCAGGCTGGTCTCGAACTCCTGACCTCAGGCAATCTGCCTGGCTTGGCCTCCCAAAGTGCTGGGATTACAGGAATGAGCCACTGCACCCAGCTGAGAGTCTTGAGTTTCTTAAATGACAATGGGAGAATCTTTTTTTTCTTACCGAACTTGACTGTATGTGCTATGTGTGTGGGTGCAGAATGTATTGCTAGAGTGACCTTGTGTTTTTCCTCATTAGTCTGGACTTTGGTATCCATTCCCCCACCACCAATCTGCTTCTCTAGAAAGGCTTCCTATATAATTTCCTATTATATCAAAGACCTTGCTCAGCAGGCAGCAGTAGATCTAGGGTGGGGACTATGCCAAGGATGGGCAAATGTGACTTTCTGTGTTCAGTTTTAAGTTCCTGTAGACAGAGGCAGCCATGAAGGATTCACAGTCACTTTCTGGGGTGAAAGTTGTGCCATGCAAATGAAATTGAACTTTCTTAATTCCAGATAACTTTGTTTACCCATCCTGCGATAACATAATCTTAGGTACTTCCTTGCTAACCTTGTTATCAGGCTCATTCGAGCAGTTATTTCTTATTTGTTCATTCATTCAAGAAATATGCTTGGAGTACTTTGACCCATTCAGGTTAATCCACGTTAATAAATTATTTGCCTAGAGTGTGTCTGGTTACCATAAATATAAACTATTTGGGGGCATAGATAAACTTATAATTTTTTTTATATTCCCTCACTTTCTCAAATCAGTTCCTTACATCTAGTAAGGAATTAATGCCTACCTAATTAATTTAGTTTAATTGAAATAACATTCAGAAGACGTACGGCTTTCAACTGGATAAATGCAGGTATTAGAATGACTCATTTCTACAATAACTTGTCAAAGACTAGGATTCTGAATAAACGAGACCAGGGATATGAAAGATTTAATTCCAAAGGAAGGAACAGAGAGACATCAACAGTTTTTACATCAATATTATGCTTGCAAGAAATGGTTTATTTTGAGAAGCAGAGCTTGGCTACAAAGGGAAGCTTAGAAGGCTTTCTTGGGTGTTCTTAAAACAATAATCCAGGGAAGAAGCTAAAGCTGACTAATAAAGAACTCAGTTAAGTGTCAGGTTTCAGGAACCTGACTTCACTCATAGGGCATTTGTCAAACTTTGATAACCTTCCTAGGTTGGCTCTTTCAGTACACTGCCCAAGTTTAATTACATGTGGCAAATTTTACCCAAATACAGTTGTATGTTTCTGGGATCTGAGTACTTTACAGTTAGTTTAGAGAAGTAGTAGTGCTATATCAGGCTCAGAGAAGATAGGATGGTTGACTGACTTTGCTGAGGGCCAGCCCTGCCTTTGTCCATCTGAGCCTGGTTTTAGAAATACCGTGAACACTTCATTTGTGGTATCATCTCTCAGAGGTGTGTGTTCTCCACTATAAGACTTGACTTCCTGCCAATAAGGAGATAAGGTCCTTGCTACTGTTATGACATATTTGTAACACTCGGATGAAATTGAAGGCTTTGAAACAGGGAATCCCCACGTCAACCTGCCACCCCCCATATTTCTTTATCTTTTTGTATGAATTTGACTTTAATTATAGAAAGCCGCTGTTGCTGGTGTTTCTGGATGAAGGAACCATAGAAAAGGAAGCTTTCTTCAGTTGCTTTAGTGTCCAGCCTTCCTATTTATCAAGACCTAGTTATCCACTTGCCTCCTCAGTGTGTGAATTACCTCATTCCTCCCTGAAACTCCCAAAGAACCTTTTCACTATGATCTGCATCTGTTAGCAGCTCTTTTTAGAGAAATGTTGGCATGGCTTTTCCCCTCTTAAAGGATAAACTCTTTCACCTCCAGCAGATATTTGCTAGGCATCAACAATTGATTATCATTTTTTTCTTACCTATATAATGTTCTGATTCATGACACAGGACATTTTCTTCATAATCTCTTTTTTAGAATTTAATCTTTTTTAGTATTTACATTTTAAAATGCATTCAACTAGATGAAATCAGGTTAAAATTAAAGATCTAGGGCTAAAGAAAAAAAATTATAAGCTTTTAAAAGGTCATCCAAAAAGAGGTACAGTGAAGACAAACCATTTAGTCTTGGTGTTGGCAAGGAAGTATACGGATTGATTCTGTGCATAATTTCAAATTTTATGAATAGGTTGTATAACTTGTATTCTAAAACTCTTTGTCTGGAATTTGGAAAGTGTTCTTTCCTAGAGACAGTGTATTGATGGGGAATTAGGGTGTCAGGCTAACCAACAAAAGCTTACTCAATTTGTGAAGTAGAACTGCAGTGTGTGCTGTCAGACCACCTGGGAGTAGGAGTCAAGCAGCCTTGAGAGTTAAATGGGAGAATGGATTTTCCAGTTTCCTAGAGATGGCCTTAAGCAAAAATGTAAAATCTGTGAGATTGACACCTGGGTATCCTTCTGCAACCCTCCCTGCTTTCTCTTTCTTCACTCTGTGACTCTCCCCATGCCAACACACATTTATCCTTTCCTAAGGCATTCGTCCCCAGGCATCTCATCCACCATGCTATTTTTAAGGATCTACGTTCTTTCATCCCTCAGTTTTCAATTTTCTCAGCACATTTGCTAAGAACAAATCAGTCAGAACCAACTAAATCTAACTGTGGTGTAGAAAACCAACAATTTCTTCATAACTCCTTTTGACTAAAAGGGACTTGTTGACCCAAGTATATAAGTTGAGGTAAATGATGCAATTATGGCAACTGGAGGTGTTGGTATGTGGAAGTATGGGCAGCACCAGAGAAGCAAGTCAACTTCCAATTCCCACCGTATAGCTTGCGGAGTCTCACATTCTGAACTTTTTGAATTTATCCTACAGATTCATATGCTTTAACACTTGGCTCTGGCTCCAACAGCTCCAGAAAACATGTAATTAGTTTTCAAAGCGTTTTGTTTTAAAGTAATTAACATTACCTACTGAAACAAACAATGCTAAAATCTCAGTGGAAGTACAAGATACAAGTTTATTTCTGTTCACACAAGGTCCTGTGAAAGTTGGGCAGCTCTTCTCCAACAGGGGAAACAGGCTGCACTGTCATCTCAGAGTCCTTCAATTCCAGCTGTTAAAGAAATACCACAGAAGAGGGACAGACTGGACATGTGGCATAGCACTTCTCAGCCTATTATACATTGGCCAGAGTTCCATTACAGGTCTGAACCAACTGCAACGACATCCAGACATGTAGAGGAGCACATGAATAGCATGAATATTAATACTCTCTGCCCCACTGCTACTAGTGGGCATTTGTTCCTGGGCTAAGCTGTTCATCTTTTTCATGTTTTTTTCCCACCTTAAACCAGAACTTATTTGAAGTTCCAAAGTTTTTTCTCTTCAGCCCCAGTACAGTAGCATCTATGACGTGTGTGTGTGTGTGTGTGTACATACGTACATGCATGCGCTTTAACCTGGTTAATGTGTGATATAATTTATGGCAGTGAAATGGCAAGGAAGGAAGGTGGAAGAGACTAGTGGGGTATTTTGAAAGAGGAAATGAGCAATACAGGTAGAAGCAGGAAGAGCCTGGCAGACTTGTGTGTCTTAGTTCATAAGTCAGGGCCTCTCTCTAGTCCTCATCTGTTTGTTTTAATAGTAGCTCGTTAAAATCACTTCTTTTTTTCTCTGCTAGATACTTCTTCATCTGATTGTTCAAATACAAATAGACTAAAAGTTCAGAGTTCAAGATGATTATCTCCAACCCTTTAAATTTTAGGGTGACTATACTGACCAACCCCAAATATTCAGGCAACTGTTCACACAGCACAAGATATGTACATCCTTGAGAATTATGAAGAAGGAAGTCACTCCACTTAACTTCCCTTATGTGCTGGTGTAGACTTCCTGGAAGTTTCTATGAATGTCATTTACGTGAGAAATGGAAAGTGAATAGTATCTGATACATTAATGGGTTTACACAGTAGGTTCTGAGTTTAGTTTTACATATCAGGAAACACTAAGATTTCTGCTTGGAATCTTTAGGATTTCATGACTGCGCTGCTGGGTTTCAGATTTACGTGGGCCCTGTAGCCTCTTGCTTGGCCAATTTCTCCCTTTTGGAATCGGAGCATTTACCCAATGTCTGTACCCCCATTGTATCTTTGAAGTAACTAACTTGTTTTTGATTTTATAGGCTGATAGATGGAAGGGATTTGCCTTGTCTCAGATAAGACCATACCTGGATTTTTGAGTTAATGCTGAAAGGAGTTAAGGCTTTGGGAGACTGTTGGGAAGGCATGATGGTGTTTTGAAATGTGAGATGGACATGAGATTTGAGAGGGGCCAGGGACAGAATAATATGGTTTGGCTCTGTGTCCCCACTCAAATCTCATGTCAAATTGTAATCCCCAGGTGTTGGAGGAAGGGCTTGGTGGGAGGTGTTTGAATCAAGGGGCAGACTTCCCCCTTGCTGTTCTCATGATAGTGAGTTGAGTTCTCATGAGATCTGGTTGTTTAAAAGTGCATAGCACTTCCCCCTTTTCTCTCTCTCTCCTGCTGCCATGTGAAGATGCACTTGGTTTCCCTTTGCCTTTCTGCCATGATTGTAAGTTTCCTGAGGCTTCCCAGCCATGCTTCCTGTACAGCTTGCAGCCTGCGGAACTGTGAGCCAATTGAACCTCATTTCTTCATGAATTACCCAGTCTCTGGTAGTCTCAAGGATGCTAATACACTGAGCATTCCTCTAAACTATTTATTGTGTCTTCAGTGTGGATTTATGTAGCCCCAATGTTCTTTGAAAGTTGAGGCTGCAATTCCTCAAATTGTTTTAAAACTTCTAGATTCACTTTTAAAGCTTGAACATGTTATGCCTTTTGTTTATTTTATCTTCTTTTCATTGGAATTGTATTTATTTTGGGTTTCCAGCAACCATCTTTTCATCTAAGCAAAAGCAGCTGTATGCTACAAAGAAAATGAAGACAGCAGAGCTGATATTAGAACACAGCAATTGGTTTGGCTTGGGAAAGGAGAGAAAGCTACATGTACATAGGGAAACATTAGCATGGCTTTTTTTTTTTCTGTAGATAAAAGGAAAATCTCTCAGCTTCTAGACAAGTCTTAATCAGAAATGTATTAACACTCAGCTTATAAAGTATATGTAACAAGAGTTAACTGCACTGCCCACATTACATAGACATACTAAACCTGGAAAGATAGAATTTTTATTATGCATTGCAGGTATCCTTCACTTGAGAATTTGTAGGATACATTCATTTACTTTATTTCACTTGTTCTTTACAACAATCTCATTAGTAGGGAGGGCATGAATTTTTATGCCCATTTAATATTTAAAGCAAATAAAACCAGTGGGCTTAGGCATCTTGCTGGCATCACACTCTCCTTAAATAGTTGAGTCAGAAATGGAATCCACTTCTTCTGACACTTAGTCTCATTTTCCTTGTTTTGTAACAGTCTGAAGTTTCCTTCTCACCAAGCTAATAACTCACACCAGGAAAACCATGCATTTATTGTTTTTTTTTTTTTTTTTTTTTAGAGATAAAAGTTTGCTCATTTCTATGGAAAGGCTTTCTCTTGTATCTCATTCCCTTTTCCTGGAAGAGAAAATACTAACTTTTACTCCTCATTGGTGAGTAACTATCATGGAGGGTACACCATAATAGTGAAAGAGGATCCTTGTCATCCTTGACTCACATCTTACATGCAGTCTTTAGCAAATCTCATAGCCATATATCCACAGTCTATTCTAAATGCAACCATTTATCACCACTGCTGCCACTACACCACTCTGGTTTTCATTCTTGTGGTCCCCTGACTGATCTTCCAGAGTCCTTTATTGCTGTAACCCCGCCCAAGTCTGAACTCTCCACAGCCAGCAGACCATGCCCCTCCCCTACTCAAAGCCTTCACAGGCTCTGACCTTCCTCAAAATAAAATGTTCCACAATGTCCTACAAAATACACCCCTAAGAGTCTTTTTAGTACTTTTTTTTTTAACCATTCGTTTCTTAGTTTATATCTTCAGTCCCAGTTGCCTCCTTTCAATCCTTTTAATGTGACTAGCTTTCCTTGCAAGAAATTTGCTACTGCCTGGGATTCTTTCCTTGCAAGTGTGCTTGGCTGCCTTCCTACCTTCAGTTGGTCCAGTCTCATTGCAAAGACACCTCTGCAAAGAGGCTTTTGGGACCATTCTATCTCAATAAGAAGCACTCCAACACACATAATCACTTTTTATCCCTCATCATTGCTTATTACATTATAAATATGTAAGTCACTCATTTTCTTTTTCACCAGAATGTAAGCTCTGTGAGTATAGAAACTTTGTTTGACAGTCGTCATGTTCCCAATGCCTAGAACAGTGTCTGGCATATAATAAGGGTTTAATAAATATTTACTCAGTGGGAAAAATGTTTTAAAAAATGAATGCCTCATGGGGTAAGACCGCTTGGATCTTAATATAGCTTGACTATTTCTTAGTTAAATAGCATTGGGTCCCCCATTTAGTTACTCTTAGCCTCAGTTTTCACATCTGTAAAATGACAATTATAATGGTCTTTGCCTCACTATTAGTTTACCGTGAACATTAAGTATGGTTATTCACATACATTGCTTCATAGATGCCTGACTTATAATGGGCTCTCAAAACATCTTGAGAACTGTTGACTCTGCTACCCGTGGATAAAATGCATAGTTACAACACAATTCTGCTCTTCTCAGTGGAAATGTGCCCATCCATTTAAGACCTTCAATCAATGAAACAAGTGACTCAGCTCTTTCATTAAGTCTGTCCAGAATCTTGTATTTCAGTTTTTAGACATTGCACAATTGCCCTTCAATAGGAAATGTGACAAAAACATGTTCAGGTTTTATAGAATGCCTTTGCTTTCACTGG
Organism: Rhinopithecus bieti; assembly: GCF_001698545.2. Taxonomy (NCBI): domain Eukaryota; kingdom Metazoa; phylum Chordata; class Mammalia; order Primates; family Cercopithecidae; genus Rhinopithecus; species Rhinopithecus bieti. The sequence continues at coordinate 1,590,257 of NW_016813010.1, read as the reverse complement.
CATTGCTAGTAATGTGGTTTTCTTTTTGTAGATCTGGCTAGAGGCTGCTGAACCTTTCGTTTCACCTAATTTAATAGTTGGTGCCAGAAGGGCCATGTGTGAGATATTTTGGGAAGAGGTTTTGTGGAAGTAAAATTACACCCATTTGCTTGAGAGGAGGGCTGAGCCTGGGCATTAAGCTGGGCATGCTGGGAACAATGGTCCAATTTGCTTCCCTAAGCTCCTGTCTTTATGGTCTTTCTTAGAAAAGTCCAGGATCTCCCCATACTTCCATAGCCTAGTTATGGCCCTGTGCTGCCCTCTGCTCACTCTGGTGATCCTGCAGACTCATTCTGAGGCTGGGGCTGGATGGCACCTAACCTTTCTTTGCCTAGGCTTTCCCTCTGCTGGAAACACTCACACCATGGGAGTCTCATGTATTTAAGGGACTGGGGCTGCTCCTAGGGAAATGCTCTAAGTGCAAGCTTCATGGTAGAGAGAGTTAACAGAGAATATCCTTCCTCAGAAGCCTACTACAACAATGTTTATGTGGAATCAACACAGATGTATGAGAGAGGACCAGTGCTTGAAGGGTTTATAATCCATTGAGGAAATAGAGTATGACTTTTAAAAGATAATCTATAGATCAGGGTAAAAAATTATAAAAATCCGATAAATGATATGATAGAAATCTTGCTTCAGGAGACCCAAGGATAGAGGATTCCTGAAGGAAAGGTCTAAACCACAAGAGGTCCCTGTTTGACTTACTTCCACTTAAAGCTAGTGTTTTCTACAGCTGTGGATCACTGATGAGGACAATTCTTGTCAAGACCCCAGAGTTCATGAAAACCCCTTCAGAGACTTGCAAAACAGACAGATTCCAAGTCCCCACCCTCAGAATTTCTCATTTATTCAATCTGCAGTGCAGGACAAACATCTACTATAACCTTCTTCCTCTTCCTCCTCCTCTCCCTCTTCCTCCTTCTCCTTTACACATTTTATTGACATATAATTAACACACATAATATGTACATGTTTTGGGATTTAGTCCATTGAGTTTTAACAATTTCATGCATACAAAACAAGATATAGAATATTTCCATTACTACAGGGAGTTCCCTTGTCCCCCTTTCAAAAAAATTTTACTTCCTCTAACCTCCAATGCCCTTCCCCTCCAATTTCTGATTTCCAGCCACAGTCTCTTCTGGATTTTATATAAATGGAGTTATATACTATATATAGTTTTGCATCTGGCTTCTTTTGTTCAACATAATACATTTTTTCATATTTATCCATATTATTGTGTGCTTGAGTAATTCATTCTCTTTTTAGTGCTGTCTGCTATCTCACTGTTTGGACAAACCACACATTGTTTGTTATTTTCATTTTAATGGGCATTTGGACTGTGATACGGTTTGGCTGTGTCCCCAGTCATATCTCATCTTGAACTGTAATTCTTATAATCCCCATGAGTCGACAGAAGGAAATGTGGGGTTGGAGTCCCCACATAGAGTCCCTACTGGGACACTGCCTAGTGGAGCTGTGAGAAGAGGGCCACCCTCTTCCAGACCTCAGAATTGGAGATACACTGACACCTTGCACTGTATACCTGGAAAAGCTTCAGGCACTAAACACCAGCCTGTGAAGAAGCTGCCCAAGGTGGTGGGAGCCCACCCCTTGTATCAGCATGTCCAGAATGTGAGACATAGAGTCAAAGGGAATCATTTTGGAGCTTTAAGGTTTAATGACTGCCCTGCTGGATTTCACACTTGCATGGTGCCTATAACCCCTTTGTTTCAGTCAATTTCTCCCTTTTGGAAAAGGAGAACTTATCCAATGCCTGTATCCCCATTGTATCTTGGAAGTAACTAACTTGCTTTTGATTTTACTGGCTCATAGGAAGAAGGGATCTGTCTTGTCTCTGATGAGACTTTGGACTTGGACTTTTGCATTAATGCTGGAATTGTTGCAGGAAGTCAGGGACCCTGTATGGAGAGACCGGCTGGAGCCACAGCAGAGGAACATAAATTGTGAAGATTTTATTTTAATATGGACATTTATCAGTTCCCAAATACCACTTTTATAATTTTATGCCTATCTTTACTTTAATCTCTGAACATAAATTGTGAAGATTTCATTTTAATATGGACATTTATCAGTTCCCAAATAATACTCTTATAATTTCTTGTGCCTGTCTTACTTTAATCTCTTAATCCTGTTATCTTCGTAAGCTAAGGATGTATGTCACCTCAGGACCACTATAATATTTTGTTAACTGTACAAATTGATAGTAAAATGTGTGTTTGAACAATATGAAATCAGTGCACCTTGGAAAAGAACAGAATAACAGCAATTTTCAGGGAACAAGGGAAGACAACCATAAGGTCTGACTGCCTGTGGGGTCGGGCAAAATAGAGCCATATTTTCTTCTTGCAGAGAGCCTATAAATGGATGTGCAAGTAGGGAAGATATTGCTAAATTCTTTTCCCAGTAAGGAATATTAATAATTAATGCCCTGGGGAAGGAATGCATTCCTCAGGGGAGGTCTATAAATGGCCGCTCTGGGAGTGTCTGTCTTATGCAGTTGAGATAAGGACTGAAATACACCCTGGTCTCCTGCAGTACCCTCAGGCTTACTAGGATTGGGAAACTCCATCCTGGTAAATTTGAGGTCAGACCGTTTCTCTGCTCTCAAACCCTGTTTTCTGTTGTTTAAGATGTTTATCAAGACAATATGTACATCACTGAACACACACCCTTATCAGTAATTCCGTTTTGCCCTTTGCCTTGTGATCTTGCTTTTATCCTTTGCCTTGTGATATTTGTTGGACCCTTATCAGGAGTTTGTGATTTTGCCCTTGTCCTGTTTCCTCTGAAGCATGTGATCTTTGCTCTCCTTTTTGTCCTTTGAAGCATGTGATCTTGTGACCTACTCCCTGTTCTTGCACCCCCTCCCCTTTTGAAATCTTTAATAAAACTTTCTGGCTTTGCAGCTCAGGTGGGCATCACAGTCCTACCGATATGTGATGTCAACTCCAGAGGCCCAGCTGCAAAATTCCTCTCTTTGTACTCTTTCTCTTTATTTCTCAGCTGGCCAACATTTATGGAAAATAGAAAGAACCTACATTGAAATATTGGGGGCAGGTCCCCCCAATATGGAATGAGTTAAGACTTGGGGGGACTGTTAGGAAGGCATGATTTTGTTTTGAAATATGAGGACATGAAATTTGAGAGAGGCCAGTGTTGGAATGATGTGGTTTGGCAGTACCCCCCACCCAAATTTCTTCTCAATTTGTAATCCTCATGTGTTGAGGGAGGGACCTCATGGGAGGCGATTGGATGGAGTTTCCCCCATGCTGTTCTCTTTCCTGACGCCACGTGAAGACGGATGTGTTTGCTTCCCCTTCCACCATGATTGTAAGTTTCCTGAGGCCTCCCCATCCCTGTGGAACTGTCAGTCAATTAAACCTCTTTCCTTTATAAATTACCCAGCCTCAGGTATGTCTTTGTAACAGTGTGAAAATGGACCAAAGTAGATTTTTTTCAGTTTTTGACTATTGTATATAATTCTGCTATAAACATTCTTATACATTTCTTTTTGTGAACATAAGTTTTTGTTTCTCTTGGGTAAATATCTAGGAGAGAAATTTCTAGCTCAAAAGATAGGTGTATGTTTAACTTTTTAAGAAACC
>NW_016813010.1:1583147-1586468 GCF_001698545.2 Rhinopithecus bieti | reverse complement strand
GGAATCATTTTGGAGCTTTAAGGTTTAATGACTGCCCTGCTGGATTTCACACTTGCATGGTGCCTATAACCCCTTTGTTTCAGTCAATTTCTCCCTTTTGGAAAAGGAGAACTTATCCAATGCCTGTATCCCCATTGTATCTTGGAAGTAACTAACTTGCTTTTGATTTTACTGGCTCATAGGAAGAAGGGATCTGTCTTGTCTCTGATGAGACTTTGGACTTGGACTTTTGCATTAATGCTGGAATTGTTGCAGGAAGTCAGGGACCCTGTATGGAGAGACCGGCTGGAGCCACAGCAGAGGAACATAAATTGTGAAGATTTTATTTTAATATGGACATTTATCAGTTCCCAAATACCACTTTTATAATTTTTATGCCTATCTTTACTTTAATCTCTGAACATAAATTGTGAAGATTTCATTTTAATATGGACATTTATCAGTTCCCAAATAATACTCTTATAATTTCTTGTGCCTGTCTTACTTTAATCTCTTAATCCTGTTATCTTCGTAAGCTAAGGATGTATGTCACCTCAGGACCACTATAATATTTTTGTTAACTGTACAAATTGATAGTAAAAATGTGTGTTTGAACAATATGAAATCAGTGCACCTTGGAAAAGAACAGAATAACAGCAATTTTCAGGGAACAAGGGAAGACAACCATAAGGTCTGACTGCCTGTGGGGTTGGGCAAAATAGAGCCATATTTTTCTTCTTGCAGAGAGCCTATAAATGGATGTGCAAGTAGGAAAGATATTGCTAAATTCTTTTCCCAGTAAGGAATATTAATAATTAATGCCCTGGGGAAGGAATGCATTCCTCAGGGGGAGGTCTATAAATGGCCGCTCTGGGAGTGTCTGTCTTATGCAGTTGAGATAAGGACTGAAATACACCCTGGTCTCCTGCAGTACCCTCAGGCTTACTAGGATTGGGAAACTCCATCCTGGTAAATTTGAGGTCAGACCGTTTCTCTGCTCTCAAACCCTGTTTTCTGTTGTTTAAGATGTTTATCAAGACAATATGTACATCACTGAACACACACCCTTATCAGTAATTCCGTTTTTGCCCTTTGCCTTGTGATCTTTGCTTTTATCCTTTGCCTTGTGATATTTGTTGGACCCTTATCAGGAGTTTGTGATTTTGCCCTTGTCCTGTTTCCTCTGAAGCATGTGATCTTTGCTCTCCTTTTGTCCTTTGAAGCATGTGATCTTGTGACCTACTCCCTGTTCTTGCACCCCTCCCCTTTTGAAATCTTTAATAAAACTTTCTGGCTTTGCAGCTCAGGTGGGCATCACAGTCCTACCGATATGTGATGTCAACTCCAGAGGCCCAGCTGCAAAATTCCTCTCTTTGTACTCTTTCTCTTTATTTCTCAGCTGGCCAACATTTATGGAAAATAGAAAGAACCTACATTGAAATATTGGGGCAGGTCCCCCCAATATGGAATGAGTTAAGACTTGGGGGGACTGTTAGGAAGGCATGATTTTGTTTTGAAATATGAGGACATGAAATTTGAGAGAGGCCAGTGTTGGAATGATGTGGTTTGGCAGTACCCCCCACCCAAATTTCTTCTCAATTTGTAATCCTCATGTGTTGAGGGAGGGACCTCATGGGAGGCGATTGGATGGAGTTTCCCCATGCTGTTCTCTTTCCTGACGCCACGTGAAGACGGATGTGTTTGCTTCCCCTTCCACCATGATTGTAAGTTTCCTGAGGCCTCCCCATCCCTGTGGAACTGTCAGTCAATTAAACCTCTTTCCTTTATAAATTACCCAGCCTCAGGTATGTCTTTGTAACAGTGTGAAAATGGACCAAAGTAGATTTTTTTCAGTTTTGACTATTGTATATAATTCTGCTATAAACATTCTTATACATTTCTTTTGTGAACATAAGTTTTGTTTCTCTTGGGTAAATATCTAGGAGAGAAATTTCTAGCTCAAAAGATAGGTGTATGTTTAACTTTTAAGAAACCACCAAACATTTCTCCAAAATGAGTGCATTTTACATTCTCAATAGCAATGCAGGAGAATTCTGCTTTACCATGTCCTCACAAACTTTGGTGTCATTAAATTTTTTTAAAAAATTAAAAATGCAGAGCTCCTTTTCACGTATCTATTGATGATTTGTAATGTTTTCTTTAATGATAGATCTGTTCAGATTATTTGAATATTTTAAAATTTTGACTTTTATTATTCACTTTTATGAGTCCTTTACATTTTTTGAATACACATTTTTGCCAGATATATGTGTTCAGAATATTTTTCCCAGCCTGTAGCTTGTCATTTAAAAAATTATTTGTTTTCATTCAAGCTGAAACATTTAATTTTAATTAAATTTAATTTATTAATATTTTCTTTTATGGTTGGTGGTTGTTTGGTCTGTTTCAATCTTTCCTTCAACAAAATTGCAAAGATATTCTCCTATATTATTTTGTAGAAGCTTTATAGTTCTGGCATTTATGTTTAGGTATCTTATCAATTTGAGTGTGTACATGTATTTATGTGTGTGTAATGAGTCAGGGAGTTGAGATTCATTTTTGTTGTATACAGATATTTAGTTGTTCTAGTAGCACTTAAGACTTGAATTAACCTAATACCTTGGTTTTATGCATTTTTAATAAGTGCTTTATATGATTCTGATGCAGAGCATTCAAGGATTATTTACTGTGTACTGCTGTGGAGGAAAGGTGAGTGGGTGTTTATTTTGATTTCCAGTTGGAGAAAATGACTAGCATTTGAGTAATAATATTATCAATAATTACTAGGAAAAGCTAAACTTTACTGAGCTTTTGCTGCTTCATCTTGATTATAATAAATACTTTGTATCTAATTTAATATTTACCCAAATCCTATGGAATAGATATTATTTTCTGTATATAAGGACACAGAGGCTCAGAGAGCTTAATTCATTGTCCAAAGACTCTCTTTAGCAAATATAGAAGCCAAAATCCAAACTTTGGTTTTCCGACACCAGAGATACTCTCCTAACTACCAGGTTCTTTGCTTTCTTCAATGGGGTACTGATTGTTTTTTTCACTTCTCACAACTGAATGTAATGATTCTTTAATGCAATTGTTCTCAAACATTTGTCTTAGGTAAACTTTATGCCCTTACAGTTATTGAAGACCTCAAAGAGTTTCTGTTATTAGGTTGATGCAAAAGTAGTTGCAGCTTTTACCATTGAACATAATGGCAAAAACTGCAATTACCTTTGTACCAATCTAATATATAGGTAATATCTAGTTGTATTTAGTGTATTCAAAATTAAAACAGAACTTTTGAAAATGTATCAACTTCTTTTTTAAAATAACAGTAATGAC
>NW_016813010.1:1533599-1582853 GCF_001698545.2 Rhinopithecus bieti | reverse complement strand
AATTTTAATAAAAAACCATTTTCAAAAAAAGAGAATAGTGATATTGTTTTACATTTTTGTAACTCTATTATCTGGCTTAATATAAGATACACGTATGCTCATTCTGCTCTTATTCAATCTGTTGAGACATGGTCTTTTTGCTGAAATACAGTATATGAAGAAAATCTGGCCTCACATATATGTGTAGTTTTAAAAGAAGGAGTATTTTAATAGCCTTTTCAAATGATTATGACTATTCTTTGATACTACATCAAACCCAACAACTGGTGGTTTCTTAAATACTACTTAAATATCAGTGTCAATGTGGAATCGGAAACCATAGTTAATATGAATAACTTTGAAAAACTCAGTTTTAGTGAATACTTCATTCTTGCATGACTGTATAACAATATGCATTGCTCCTTTGAAAAATATAGTCTGAGTTATACAGATTGTGGTGCGTATGAAAATGCACTATTTAGATCTGTGGAGGGAATATGATTGACTGACAGCACCTGTGACTGTCCTTCTGGAACCACCATCATGTTTGTACGGAGGTCACACTTCCCATGGCTGCTGCCAGCCAGAGGCTGCACATAACAGAAGCACTAAGGCAGTCCCACCCCACTGAGATGCAGACCTCCTTAAACTGATGAGTTTGACTCCAGAACTTGGCATTGGTCTAGTTGAAACATTCCAGGGACTGCTGCAGTCTAGAACTCTTCTTACCCCGTGCACTTTCCTTCTTCCCTCCTTCGGTGTCAGACCTGCATTGTGGTTTAAAGGCTGTCTCTGCCTTCTCTGGCTCTCTCCCTTTATCCTTCACAGGTATTCCCATCAGTAGCTTTCTTGAATGTCTACTCTGATCTTAGCACCTACTTTTCAGAGGACTAGAACAAATATGCAGATCTCCAAAGGTTGACACATTTCATTGTAAAATATCAAAAACTCACTTTTGTAAATATCACCACTGATCCCACTGGAAAAGTTGTAAGTATTGGGAAGTTGTCAGGCAAAAAGTAGAGGATATACGTTTTTCAAAATTCTAATTTTCATTCAAAAACTTAAATTGCATCATTAGCAACATAATTGCCAGGTGTTTTCCTTGATATGGCAGCCTTACTCCATTCAATGACGTGAAAATCTCTGCCAAACTGCCAGTCTGAATAATCATAGCTTACCAGTCAGTGGCTGTTTCAAGTAAAAGTAGCACTCTAAACAAGTAGCAGCTAGTTCAGCTCGCAACTCAGATAACCAGACAAGGAATTTTTCTTGAGAAACTCATTGTACTGCAGAATGCAGCAGAAGTGTCTTTCATCCATCTGGTCCATTTCATCATGCAGAATATTTAAAAGACTTCTACTCAACGGTTAAAATCTAAAAAATTCATATGTTTTTGCTGCTTCATAAAGGACATTTGTAAGTGGAATGGGCACTATGTTTCCTGCAAGTGCATGGCAGTGAAAAATACAATGACTGCTAGTGATGTTTATTGCCATTGACATGATTCATGCTCTGACCCCAGTCATTTCACCCACCATTGGTTTTGCTCCATCATCGCAAATGTCAACACAGCGGGAAAGTCAAATGACTCCCTAATATTAATATAAAACTAGTTTTGGCCTCACAGACCCTCTGAAAATTCTTAGGAACACCCGGGGGTTCACATGCCATTTTTTGAGAACCATTTCATGAAGAAATCAAACATTGATTGAACGCTCCATAAGAACAGTACGTCTTTGTAGGCCCTGAGGATGACTATCACAAAGTGCCTACCCTCGAAGAGCCCTGGCTTTTCTAAAGGAGACACAGGTTATTAAATAGCTGGATTAGGGTTAGTGGACTATGTTACGGGGTCAGAGAGAGGATATCATGGATCTGTCTGTAAGGCTCAGAGGTGACCACGGCAGGGAGGTGATTCTTGAGGCAAGATTTGAAGACTGAGAAAGGGCTTGACCCCAAATAGAGGAGGTAGATATTCTGGGAGGAAGGAACAAATAACTATAAAAATATGGCAGTGCATGGTGTGCTGATACTACTATCTATCTAAAAAACAGTAAAAGGTATCATGTAACTATGCCAAAGTTTCCAAAGGTTTTGGTTATTTTTTTTAGAAGTTTGATGTCCGCGTTATTACCCAACATAAGGAGACCGTCAGGTGGCACCGCACCTCTGTGCCAGCTGCACCACAGACATAACCTTTCATTGTGGCCCGTACATTTTTCCTCTTGGTGGCTACATCTTTGTCATTTCTTGGAATATCATTTTGTTTTATTTCATCTTGTTTTTGTTTCAGTGTTTTCATAGGACCAAAAAGTAAGACAAGTCTGAATATTTCCCTGGGTATAACAGAACTGTGGATGATGTCATCATCAATTGAGAATTATACTGCCTTTACATTTATGAAGCTCAAATGACCACATTGATTTGTAACTCAGATCCGGTGTATTTAATATGTGTAAAACCGTGAGTCTTGACATCTAGGCGGTTGTATTTCCAAACATGCTTATGATTTGCTAAGCCATAAAGAAACTGGATACGGCAGATCAGAAGCCTGCAGTGCAAATAAATGTATTGGTGTGGCATATATTGAATGTTTATTTATGTAAACCCAAGATGGATAGGGAGAGGCACTCTTTTAGTTCATCCAACAAATCACTATGATTCAGATGTTTCCTAACAACCACCTGGGGGAGGAGCGCAATCTTCTCATTTAATCTTAATCACTGGCAATCAGAGACATTTCACAACTGGGAAATATCACACAAATTATTAGAAGAGCAATCAGAAAATATAACAAAGGATAGAAAGAAACATAGTCTTTCCTGTGTCAGGGATTTATGCACAATTACTCAGCGTGTTTAAAGATGTTTTCATGTCACCCTCCCAGACCATCAAGTTTAAATCCAAATTCTTTTTAGCTGAAGACTGTATGGAACCATGGGCTCTTATAGACCAAGTCATTTCATACACAAACAAAATGAATGAATATTAACTCTGGGTTCAGGCTCATTTTTTACATCTCTTCAATATTTGCTGCCTAGGTAGAAGTTTCAGCTTTGCATATTCTCTTTATAAACCTGTATGTTTTTCTAGGCCAAGGAGTTTCCAAGTGTTTTGTCACCCTAGCTTTTTTGTAAGAGCAGATCAGACACGATAACTACAAGAATTTATTTCTTGAGCTCTCATCCTTGAATTTCTGAGGCCTAGGATGTTCTCTTTGTTCATCTCCATGGTATAAGTATTTTTATACAAATTATATTAAGATCAACAACAACCATAGGCAATTCATTGGGGAGGAGAAATGAAGGTACTCTAAGAGTGTAGGAAAAAGAGAAAAAGTGTAGAGAGGCACAGTGCTGTAATAAGAGCTCCCTAAATCTCAGTGGTTTAATGCTATGGTCAGAATGTCTGTATCCCCCCAAATTCAGATATTGAAACCTAATCACCAATGTGATGGTATTAGGATGTGGGACATTTGAGAGGTGATTAGATCAGGTGATGGGATTAGTGCCCTTTTTTATATAAAAAGAGGCCCCAGAGAGGTGCCTTGCCCCTTCCACCATGTGGGGACACAGCTAGAAGGTGTGATCTGTGAACCAGAAAGCAGCCTTCGCCAGACACAAAATCTGCTTGATATTGGCCTTCTCAGGGTCCAGAATTGTGAGAAATAAGTATCTGTTGCTTATGAGTTGCCTGATTTATGGTATTCTGTTACTGTAGTCCACATGGACTAAAACACTTAATAAATTGAAAGTTTGTTTCCCTCACATGCCATTGTGAGTTGGTGGCAATGATGGTGGTGGTGGTAGTGGTGGTAGTGGTGGTGTCCTGCTCCATGTACTCAGGGACCCACAGTCCCTCTACCAGGTGGCTTCACCATATCCCAGGGCTCTGGAACCTACCACTGAATTATCTGTCTCCCGAAGTCCAGAGAAGGAAGAGTTGGAGAATTGCTTGCAAGGTTTGGGGGTTCAGGCATCGATATGGCATAGCTCATTTTGTTCATATTCTATTGGGTAGATCTAGGTTACATGAACCACACATAACTGCAGGAAAGGTTAGGAAATATGGTCTGGTTGTATGTCCTGGGGGAAACAGAACCAGAATCTGTTGAACACATTGCATTTTCCTGGCCATCTACATCAATTTGTTCTTAGTGATAGTTGTCAGCATTATGGGTACTTTGAATGTAGACAAAACTCAAATTTGTCCTAGTAGGCATGTATTTATCATTTTGTTTATTCACTCAACAAATATTATTGAACCTCCACTTTGAGCAGGACTTTGGGCAAGGCACTCAGTATATAACACTGAGCAGAGTACAGAACACAGAAATAACACAGTTCCTGCCTTCAGGAGCTTACAGTGTCCTGCTAACTGACACATCTATTGTCTTTCTCATCAGCTTTCTTAATTCATCCCTAAGGTGCTGACAGTATGGGAATAAGAAAGGAGAGAAAGGCAAGCAATTATCCGAATTTATTATCCCAGAGGTGGCTCTAGCAATAAGCATGTATATCAATGTATCCACTATAGCAATCTTAAAGACAAAACTGAGGAATATATAATTTATATCTTATAGTGCTTTATATTTTTAAAAGTTCTTACCCATACTGGTGAAAAGGAATTAAAATTAGCTTTGTGACTTTGAGCAAATGAATTGAACACTCAAGGTTAATTCCTGATCTACAAAATGGAAATAATACTAGAATCTACCTCTTAGAGTGACTGCAAGGATCAAATAAAATTAAATGAATAAACTGCTGAGCAGAATGCTTAATTTACAACAATATTAAAAAGTGATATTAACTAGTGCTGTCATTACTATTTGACTTTAAAAATGAAAGGTAGCAGAATATACCACCTCAAAATATAACCCACCTTGTCATAAGGGTTATTTTGAACTGAAGGCAATTGAGAAGAAGCAGATATCAGAAAAGTTCTGCCCTTTTCCTATTTGCATAAAAACAGGACATAAATTTGCAAAGTCACTGTCAGAAATCCACTGTCAGAAAGGACAAAGTTTGATTATTACCAATGATACCTTTAGACCCTGATCAGCTCAGAGACTGCACCAGAGAATCTACATCACAAAGTTTCCTAACTGGCCTTTATCTGCTAATAGTTTCCCCTATACTGTAGACCCTTAGACAATGTGGGGGTTGGGGCACTGCCCCTCTCCTTCCACTCCAGTTCAAAATCCATGTGTAAATTCTTCTTTCTCTCTTTCCTTTCTCTCTTTCATTCTCCCCTCCCTTCCTTCCTTCCTTCCTTCCTTCCTTCCTTCCTTCCTTCCTTCCTTCCTTCCTTCCTTCCTTCCTTTCCTTCTTTCTTTTCTCTTTTCTTTTCTTTTTTCTCTTTTCTTTTCTTTCTTTTCTTCCATCCTTTCTTCCTTTCTTCTTTCTTTTTGTGGAGATGGGGTTTCTCTCTGCTGCCCAGGCTGGAGTGCAGTGGTATTAACATGGCTCACTGCAGCTTCAACTTCCTGGGCTCAAGTGATCCTCCCACCTCAGTCTCTCCAGTAGCTGGAACTACAGGTGCACACAACCACACCCAGCTAATTTCTGGGTTTTTTTTTTTTTTTTTTTTTTTCCCCAGAGATGGGGTTTTGTCATGTTATATAGGCTGATCTTAAACTCCTAGGCTCAAGTGATCCACCCACCTTGGCTTCCCAAAGTGCTGGGATTACAGGTGTGAGCCACTGCACCTGGCCTTTGTATAACTTGACTCTCCAAAAACTTAACTACTATTAACCTACTGTTGAAAACCTTACTAATAACACAGTCAATTAACACATATTCTGTATGTAATATGTATTATATACTGTATTTTTACAATAAGTAAGCTAAAGATATAAAATATAAAGAAAATCATAAGGAAGATAAAATGTATTTACTATTATTAATTGGAAGTAGATCATCATAAAGATTTTCATTCTCATCATCTTCACATTAAGCAGGTTGAGGAGGAGGAGGAAGAGGTGGGATTGGTCTTGCTTTCTCAGGGGTGACAGACACAGAAGACAATCCATGTATAAGTAGACCCACGAAATTCAGGCTGTGTTGTTCAAGGGTCAACTGTATTCACTTTCCTACATTTCCTGCCCCTAGAAATTCAAGATCCTTTTCCTTTGTCTTGTCACTTCTCAAAAAATGTATTGCTTTTTGGCATGTAAGCTGGAATTCTAAGCTACCTCTTTGAGAAATATTTTTTCTCCGAGTATTCTCCTCCACATATATAAAACGCACATGTTAGTAAACATGTTGGGTTTTTCTCTTGTTAATATGTTCTATGTTATAGAGTTCTAAGCTAGGAACTCAGAAGATTACAGGGAAAATTATTTTTTCCTTCCCCACATAAACAATCCTGTGACATAGGTTTCTATTTACTGTATTAACTATTTAGAACGTTACTATGTAGGCTTTTTTTTAATTTTTTTTATTTTTTTTTGTCAATGAGAAAAACTATAGTTCAGAGAATGAAGTTTCTTGGAAGAAGCTGTACAGCTTAGAAATGACAGTGTCAGGGTTGGTTACTGTGGTTGTGTCCTTCCATTGATTCTGATTCTTTGCAGGGCCTACAAAGTATGGAATACTTTTGAGAACCATTTGTTTTCTTCTATTAAAAATAAACTGGGCTAATGAAATGGAAAGACAAGTAGTACTTCCTCTGGGTAACCAGCCATGACAGTTTTTACAAGCATGACACTTTTCAGTTCAGGCAGCACATAAAGCATCTACACTTTGCTGTCTTTCCACAGAGGTTGCTATAGTTTATGGATGGTGTGGGAAGAGAAGAGTGGGTGTAACATTTGGGGTGCCTGAGTTCTAATATTTGTTCTACAGGTGGTCAGCTGTATGACTTGAAATATATCACTTCACCTTTCAGAACTTTTTTTTTTTTTAAATCTAGAAAATAGATATCTGGAACATTGTGTAATTACTAACCACTCCACCAATGTAGCATAAAGCAGAGGAGCTGATGAGTAAGAAGACATAGAAAATAGCTTTTGGAAAATAGAGGTGAAATGTAAGTCATCTTGAGATCTAGACTTCTGAGCCTAAGTCCTCTGATCCTAAGACACTCTGCTGTTTAAGGAGTTTAAAGCCTTCAATGTCCCTAGAAAGTAAGTAGAGTCTAAATAGTCTCTGTTGCCATGGTAGAGAAAATTCTGAAGATAAAAATTGTGTCTATATTGAGGGCTAATTATGAACAAAGATTCATATTCTACAGTGTTCTCTGTGCTGCCACAGAAACAGACATGGTGTTAGCAAGTCCTTGAATAAACTTTTATAACCAATTAATTTGTTATTCTCTAACAGTGTCCCTGTGGTCATCATAAAGATTTTACTTGATTTAGTACAAAGACCAGGGAATAGCATTTTTAAAAAATTCTCAAACCTTTATTAATGTGTATGTTCTTACATACACATTCTGAGACAGGATCTTGCCCTGTCACCCAGGCTGAAGTGCAGTGGTGCGATCATGGCTCACTACAGCGTCAACCTCCTGGGCTCAAGCTATCCTCTTACCTCAGCTTCCAAAGTAGCTAGGACCACAGGGATGCACCACCATGCCTGGCTAATTTTTAAAATTTTTTGTAGAGACAGGCTATCTCTATGTTGCCTAGGCTAGTCTTGAACTCCTGACCTCAAGTGATCCTCCCAGTTCAGCCCCCAAAGTTCTGGGATTATGGGAGTGAGCCACCACGCCTGACCTATTAATGTATATTTTTAAAAGAAAGAATATTACTGACTCTAAGAATATAGTGGAAATTCCATGTTGTCTTATTGAAATGATATAGTTGCATTTTAGTTAGAATGCTACAATTCAATTCGAGTTTATAGTATCTTTTATTCTGCAAAATCAAGTCGGCAAAAAATTTCTGATTAGTCTAAAACCTTATGTATAAAATAATTGATAACAATTCAACTATTAGATTTGTCTAGAAAATTAAAAAATCATATGTTTATCCCATTATTAATCTTTCAACCAGTTTATTTGCACCTGTGAAGAATCACAGGGAGGAGGGCAAAGGATTAGGTTGGACTTATACCTGAACTACACTCTTTCCACCAACTGCATTTGGTACATTCACCTTGATTTTGCTTTGGTTTGAAAAAACTTCTATGAAGGATTTTATTGTCAGAGTATCAACAGAGAGACAGTGAATGTTACTGGGATAAATATAAACTAATATCAGCTACATAACTGACTTCATCTCTAAATCTCAGTTTCCTATTTTGTAAAATATCTAAGACAGAAATCCTTACCTTTAGGAGAGTCATGAGACTTAAATGAGACAGGAGCCATGAAGTGCTTGGGATTTAGTTGGCTTCAATAATCATCATTTCCTTTTCCCCCTAATGATATTACCTTCCATTAATTGTACACATTCTGTGTCATAATCTGTGCTTAAACTCTTAACATGAATCATCTCATTAATTGCTCAAAACATGACGAAGTTGAAGCTTCGGGAAATTAAATTAAGTTCCAGGTCACCAGCTTGGTAAGTGTCAGAGTTTTCTAATTTAGATGTCCCTGACACTGAAGCTCATGTTCTTGGTCATCATGTATATTTACTTTCTGTTGTGTCTTTAACAAATTACCACAGACTTAGTGGCTTCAGTGGCACAAATGTATTCTCTCACGGTTTTGGAGATCAGCAACCCAAATAAGTTTTAGTGAGTTAAAATCAAGGTGTTGACAGAAATGATTCCTTCTGGAGGCTGCAGGGTAGACTCCATTTCTTTCCTCATCCTGTTTTTGGAGGTCACCTCCATCCTTCTCTCCTGGGCCTCTCCTCCATCCTCAGACAGTGGGGAACCTTGCTTCCATTGTCACATTGCCTTCTTCTGTGATCAAATCTTCTGCCTCCCTCTTTCCCAGCACACTTGTGACTATATTTGCTATTGCCATTCTTATATTGTTACCTCCATTGTTACCACCATTGTTACTACCTGTATGCTATTGCTCTCTGCTATTTACAGACTATATATGACCATATTTCTCTAGGTAACTTCTTAGGAGTAAAATCTTGAAGTTACTCTTGTCCAACTCTTTGTAGAAACTCAGCTGAAAATGCAATATTTTTTAAAGAATTTCAGAAAGATATTCAATTCCTACATGTCTCAAGTTACTTTAAAATCAATCCCCTGATTAAGCAGATTAGTAGAAGGGTGCCATAAATCGACTTGATCCTTTGCCCCTCTGTGGAATTGCTTAACTGTATTGTGCTTTGATATTACATCATTGGCCTACATTGAAGGACAGTGTAAGAAACAGCCCAGGTAACGCAGCCTAGGCCAAGTGTTAGTTATCAGAATTTAGTTGAACAGTGCATATACTCTTTCTTTGTACTTAGGACTTGGGGTTAATCGGGGACCTGGATTCATGTTTTTTCCCTACTTTGAGGACTCAGCTCTCTACTTTGAAGGTACTGCCTTTCAAGAGCCTCTATTTGTCATGGAATGACAAAATCCTACTTTTCCTCCCCAGAACAGAGCAGCATGTGTTCTTACAGGTGGCCACAGCATATTCATCACTTTATCACTTTTGCCATCTTCACATCGGCTCTCTGTTATGTTGCCAGATTGATTCTTGAATTCCTTTTTCTGATTTCTTTAAGGCTGTTGGCACCATCTTGGTCCATTTGGTTTAGTTGGTTTTGCCCCCACCACATCTGCTGGTATGATCACATTCATTTGCTTAGCATTAAATCGGCTCAGTACCTGGAGATCATGCTCAATTTTGTTTATAATTTTGTATCATTTGATTCAAGAGGCTGTTGGCATTTTCTGGCACTTAGATTTTTTTCATTAATATTTCTTTTTTTCCTGAGAGTTTGTGTTGTTTCTTTGAGGAAGAATAAAATGCCTGTGGATTAGAGTGTGGAGATTCAATCTGTAGCTTACTGATTTTTAAGGGTGATTCTGGGAATCTCCTTATCTTCCTATTGCTTCTTACCTGTGTAACTCATGGCTGTTATAAGGACTCGTGCTTGTGTAGTATTTTCTAGATTGCAGGGCTTTGGAAGGGAGGCATGATATTAATAGTGACATAAATATTTGTATGGAGATGGTAAGTTGACCTATCAAAAAAAGAAAAAAAGACAGCTACAAAGTCTGACGTAGTTTTGGCTGGAAAAGACATTCATGAGAGATACTCAGGGTTTGAGGATTACCCATTTCTGAGAATAGTTACACATTATGACCCAACTCCCTTGAGAAGAAGACAAGATGGCAGTGATCCAGGGACAGATTGAATGCAACTAAGTTGTCTGAGTCCCAAGTTATGTTTGAGAGAGTTTGTTTTGAATCTATATCTTTATAATAGGCTTGATTCCTATCAGTCTAGGAGCAATAGATGCATCTGAAGAAGAGAGAATGTTCTGTGTTGATTCCCAAACCTATCAAGTTATGTGCTGTTACTATGTTTATGATAGAAATATATTTCAGCTTGATGTTTTTAAAGCTATGAATAATAATTGCATGATTATGTGATAAGGGATACTCTTTGAATCCCTTAAGGTATGTTTGTTTGAACAAAGTTCATTCACATTCAGTATCATGATACTGAAATAATGACTGAATAAAGAACATTCACCTAGCTGCACATTTAGATTTAATGGCAGTTTTAGTGTAGCTAAATTTTCCAGGAGGCATTTCTCATCTTTTGTTCAATTTCTTAATGAGGGGTGAAACATTTGAGCTTTTGTCTCCTTTTGGGGAAAAGAGGCAGTGGAAAGATGAGCTAGAAAAAAGGGAAATGCCTGAATAATATGGATCAACAAGATGCTGGTTTATAATTTTTTACTTCAATAAAACTATTAACTACTTTATAAAAAATATTTTTTTCTTTTTACTAAAATATATAATCTGAAAGTTTCTGTCAATAGTGGCCAACAACTTAGATATATAGTTTTAGAAGATGATCTTAAAAAGAAGCAAACTTGGCCGGGAGTGGTAGCTCATGCCTGTCATCACAGCACTTTGGGATGCCAAGGCAGGTGGATCAGGAGTTTGAGACCAGCTTGGCCAATATGGTGAAACCCATCTCTACTAAAAATACCAAAATTATTCGGGCATGGTGGTGTGCACCTGTAATCCCAGCTACTCAGGAGGCCGAGGCAGAAGAATTGCTTGAACCCGGTAGACGGAGGTTGAAGTGAGTCAAGATCACACCATTGCATTCCAGCCTGGGCGACAGAGCAAGAGTCCCATCTCAAAAAAAAAAAAAAAAAAAAAAAAAAAGTAAACTTGAGGAAAACAAATCATTAAAAATGTTAAAGGGACTGGAGTAAGTTTGTTTGGTGAAGACCAGCTTGAGAGAGCTGCTATTAGAGGAGAAAAAAGTTTTGGAGTATTGAAGAAGGAGGATTTAGGAGGAGGGAGTAGAAGTATGTGCAGTGTGATTGATAAAGGGCTTTACATTCAATGTTCAAGAATAACTAAAAGACCTTAAGTTATCCTGATAGGGAGGGGTTCCTTAAAAGGGTGAAGTGTAATTATTGAAGTAATGACTGATTTTTTTTCCCTTATTGAAGGTGTTCCAACACAGTCTTGATTTCCCAACTGTCTGCTAATAAACTGTGATCTAGCTGTAGGCCATGAAATGGGCAAGGGGGTACTTCTTAATTTCAAGACAATGGTAATCAGGAACAGAGCCATAGGGGTTAGACAGCCCTGCTTCTTCAGTTTACCTTAGAAAATTTACTTAAGCTTTCTGAAACAGTTTCTTCATCTGTAACATCAATTTAATAATACCCGTCTCACAGTCTGTGTTAAAGGAAGGTTCTGAGGATTAAGTGACATAAAGTATGTAAGTTGTCTAACATATAATAAGTACTCAAATTATTGTAGTTACTACTGTATTTATTACTGTTGTTTCTAAGCATCTAAGTAAAATCATTGCTCTGTAGAATATCTTAGTGGTATGTGGTGAGATGAAATATTGAAGGTGTTAAATAATGATTAAAAGTTCAGTGTATGAACAAAAGGTCCATAGGAAAAGTGTGACTCAAAGGCAAACCTTTCAAGAATGCTGACCACACACAAGTACATTTTTGGCTGCAGCAAGCAGAGCAAATATACCCCAAGATCAGAGCCCATTAACAGATTCTTAGAGCCAAAGTTCTGGGAACCAACCACCTTCAGCCCAGGTCAGCTAAACCATCCCACATTTGTGAGGTGCCAGCAGTGAGGGCAGGTGCTTTCCAAGTCAGGAAATGTGAATCAGAAAGAGGATGTGATTCTGGCAGGGAACACTCTCATACTGATAATCACTGATAGTGTTTATTTTGAACAAAAATAATCCTGCTACCTGCTCATACATGACAATACACAACCTGACACTATGAGAGAATAGTTCTGGACAGGTAGGCAGGAGTCCCATCTAGCTTAATTTTGCTACTGATGTGCTAGAAAAGTATGGCAAGATAAACACACTCATAAACTCTTGGAGCCTCAGTTCCTTCTACTGAGCAAAAGGACTGAACCAGAGGACCTTGAGGTTTCTTCAGCTTATTATTTTTCTCTGTGACAGCACATTTGTGATTCATGCATTTTTATTAGAGATTTATACCTTATTAATGATTTTAAAAGCTTAATTCATTTTCTCCTTTTCATTGGTTGACCCAGATGAACATCAAAGGTCTGAATAGGAGATTCACCGTACAGGTTTCCCAATTAACTGAATATTGGCTAGTGAGTAAATGAGTAAATAGAGTTCAAAAAGTGAGTATACAGGATTCAAATTTATAATTTCATTCACATTTATATAGGGAATATTTTCCAAAAAGGTACACATATATGATTAGTGAATATAGTCAGGCTGACTGAAAATATCTATGCATGGCTAGCTCAGGGAACCTAAGAGAAAGCTACAAATTTAAAAACAAGAGGCGACAATGATATGTTAATTTGTCCCAGGTTATTTACTGAGGAAATAAGATATTTTCTCTTTAATAGAGAAAAGTTTTTTATTTTTATTTTCATTAAGAACTGAGTAAATATTTCAGGTGAAAATTCAAGTGTACTCAGTCAGATGACTTGATCCCAAACAAAATACAGGATGAAAAGCAGGCATTGATATTTAGGGGGGTGTCCCAAGGTTGATCTTAGCTGCATTTTCCCTCCCCGCAAGATGGAATTGCTAAACAATATCATGGAATACTTTACATTTCTGCAATGCCTTTCACTAGCTTTGGAGAATGTCTTAAAGGGAAATATGTTCAGTACTTTATATTTCATTTATTTCTTCTTGTAAGAATCACAGGTTTCTGAGAACTTGTGAGAGTTGCCTTCCATATATTCCTCAGCATTGGATGTAATACTTGATGTTTCTCTTATTTTCAAATGCTTACATGCACAGTATTTTGGGTCATTAAAGTGGCATAATGGTAACCAAGGCTCCTTCTAGGTTAGTATGAAGCATTCAGGGCAGGAAAAGATTTTTTTTTATGTATCTCATAGGTACTTCACTCTATCTTAAGAAATAGAACACAATGATTGGGCTAATCTCTTGTTTAGATTTTCTTTGGTCATGTATTATCTAGAATTAAGAAAATAAAGACCTATGTTCACCACCCCCTTATCTCCCCAACATCCCCAGACTGTGGAATGTTGGGATTCATACTGTGAATGCACTGAAAATCAATTATTATCAGATTTTGTTTTCAGGGCTGCCAGATAATATTTTGGCTCAACTTCAGTCCATTTGGAACACAGCTGTTAAGTTGTTGACAAAAACTAAGGAAATATGAACATGTTCCACTCTTTCAAAAAAAATCGCATTTGCTGGCAACCAACTCAGATGGATTTGAAATTTTCTTATTGGAGAGCAAGTCAGTATCACTCTCTGGCATCCTTTTGGGCTGATCTGGTCATTCTTGTGTTCCAACACATATGGCACCCTTCACTCACCACTTGGGATTTCAGAATTTACTTTTGATCATGAACTTGAGCTTTAAGTTACTGTGTTAATAACTGTCCAAAACTTTAAGTTTCACTGGGATTTAGTGTCTCATTGATTTCTCCACATCTCCAGGATCATTTTTAAAAAGGCTTTAATGGCAAGTCAGCATTGATTTATTTCTAAAGGATTGGTGGTTATATTATACTGCATTTTTTTTTTTTTGCAAATAATAGAAAAATACTATTCAATTAAATAATAAATAGTATGCTGCCCTTTAAGAAAATATGGGAATTATATATGTGTATGTAAGTATATATATATGTTTGTTCACATTAAGAATAAAACCAATAGAAAGATAAAGCACAGAAATGTTAAAACTTGATCTATCGTGGGAAGGAGAGAACAGGGTGGAGGGAAG
The DNA here is from genome assembly GCF_001698545.2 of Rhinopithecus bieti. NCBI lineage: Eukaryota > Metazoa > Chordata > Mammalia > Primates > Cercopithecidae > Rhinopithecus > Rhinopithecus bieti. The sequence goes on along the minus strand of NW_016813010.1, from coordinate 1,568,539 downwards.
AGGAATAGAAACTAGACTTCTTTGAGTATATATTGTTTCTTGATTTGTCTTTGGAATGATGTAGATTTTCACCTTATAACAAAACAGAATAAAATACATATAAAAATAATTTCTAAAAATGTTTTAAAAGGAAAGAAAATAACCGTGTACCCAATATAACTTTACGTGATGGTGAAAATGTTCTATATCTCCACTATTTAATAGCAGCCTCTAGCTACATTTGGCTAGTGGACACCTACAATACAGCTAGTATGCTGAGAAACTTAATTTTAAGTTATAGTTAAGTCACTTAAATTATATTTTTACTAGCCATATGTGGCTAATGGCTACCATACTAGACAGCACAGAAACAGAATAGGCACTACTCCAGGTGATTTTAAAATTCAGGAATTTGATTGTATATCCCTAGGACAAAAAGAACTTAAGATAACAAGAAGAACTTAAAAATAATATAAATGATTTTAAGTTATAATACTTTTGAGAGTAATATTGTTACCATTATTCTGAGTCTGTTAGGTCTATACTGTGAGATATTTAATATATCAAATGAGTAATTATGTGCATGTCCTTGAGAACCCAGATTTTTGGCATGATTGGAAGAAGATATAGATTGAAGGTTGATAAGGTTAATTTTTTTTGTCTTTTGTAGAGACTGTGTTGCCCAGGTTTGTCTCAAACCCCTGGACTCAAGCAATCTTCCCACCTCAGCCTCCCAAAGTTCTGAAATTACAGGCCTGAGCCACTCTGCCTGGCCAAAAATGTTTGAGGCTTCTGTATGAATTTGTTATATATGTATTCTTAAGAAAATAATTTCCAACTCTGTTCAATGAATAGCCCTAGAAACAATGACTAACCCATTAGCAAGTACAACCCTAATGCTCAGATTATGGTCTCTAAATGCCTTTTGTCAGGAAAAGGAACCAGGACTCATTGGAGAAATGGATAATTCAGTGTCTGGGGCAGATAATTTATAAGATAAATCTGAAACATCTTGCCATAATTTAAAATAGGGATGCTTTCAAAAACTAGTAGGATTGTGCCAAAAGAATCAGACACAATTTGGAAAATTTCTACTGAACAAAGATGGAAAATGTGTGTGCCATATGAATAACAAGGACAATTGATTAAAAAACTTCAAATACTTTAAATCATAGGTTTATACTGATACTTTAAAAGTTTAGATATCTTTGAGGGATTCTAGAAAACAAACTCATTATATTAAGCTAAATCATCAAGCAATTATTCTGTCTTTCCTGTGTGACCTGTACCTCAGGGTGACCAAAGATAATTTCTCTTTGTAACACTGTTCTCTCTAATAAATAAAGAAATAACAATGAAATAAGAATATTACTATCTTCTAGCTCTTGAGATATTATTAATAGATCTGGGCAATGATCATTAATTAATACATACATCTCAAAATGTGATAGAAGTACCCTATGATGAATATGCACTGCTTCTTTATTGGTTTTCTTTTCTTTTGTTTTGTTTGCTGTAATAACCCCGTAATGAAAATTTTATATATGTATACACACATACACACACACACACACATATTTTCATATATTTTTATTTTATGAGACAACTTATATACATAAATGTATACATATATACATATTTTGGATACATAAAATATGTATACATACATGCATGTATGTACATAAGTTGTCTCACAAAAATAAAAATAAATGAATAAGAAAACAAAATCAAACCTACATCTGATCAAGCCTTTAGATTTAACTACCAATTTACAGAAACTAGAAGGAACAGAAGATCTGATAAAGGATTCCATAGGTGGGTAATTAATGAAATCTGACTGTGGCATTCCATAGGAAGGATCAGCAACTGTGACCTGTGGGCCAGATTCGGTTCCTCACCTATTTTTGTTAATGCTGTTTTACTGCAACACAGTCTTGCTCATTTGTTTACATATTGCTTATGCCGTTTTATGACTGAACAGCAAAGTTCAATAGTTGAAACAGAGCTCATACGACTCTCAAAATATAAAATATTTACTATCTGGCCCTATATAGAAAATGTTTGCTAACCTCTACTTACCATGACAAAATTACCTGATTTTATCAATAATAATAACAATAAAATGCATCAAGAAAAAAAAAAAACTGGAGAAATATGTACAGAATGATGATAGGGAAACCTATAGACCTAATGCCACTTAAACAAGCCTTGCCAACCAATCATGATATATGGACATTATTTGGATCTTGATTTAAACAAATATATTTTAAAGCAACTTTTAAGAAAATCAGAAAAATCTAAATATTGCTTGGATATTGAAGACTTTAAGAAATTATAGGTGTTTTTTAAAGCTATGATATTAAAGTTATATTTTAAGAGCTCTTATCTTTTAGGTGTTTATTCTGAAATGTTTACAGAAGAAATGATATGATTGATGTTCAGGATTTACTTTAAAATAGTCCAGGGTATAGGAAGTGGGTAGAAATACAGATGAAACAAGAATGACCATATATTGGTATTTTTGAAAGTGGTAACAGATAAATTGGATTAATTATACTGTTCCTCTACTTTTACATATGTTTGAATATTTCCATAGTAAGAAAAAAATTTAAATGTCTTTTTGCATGGAACTTACATTTTAATAGAGGAGAATGAAGTAATAAAGTAACTAAATGTAGAGTTTGCAGAGTTTGAGGAAAAAAGACATGAGGTGTTGACAGGGGATGTTGAAATTTTTGAGTCACATGGACTGTGTGGTATCTAAGCCATACACAGTACCTCTAGGTCTGGAGATGAAGCCGGCTTCCTGAAGCGCACACGGGAAAACTGAGTAGCCTGCACTCAAGAGCCTGACTTCCTGGGTCGAAATCCTAACTCTGCCACTTACTAGTTGCATTACTCAGGTTAGTTAGTTAGCCTCTCTGTGCTTCAGTTTCCTCATGGCGTATAAGCATTTGATAAATACTAAAAAAAAAAAAAAAAAAATATCATGGGGATTGATGCTGAAAGTCTTTTAAAAATTAACAGCTTTCTTATCAGAACAGTGTGTTTTCAATATTCTAAAACAGTGGTTCTCAAATTTTAATGTACATCAGAATCATTTAGCAGACTTGTTATAATACATGTTTCTGGGCCCTACCTGACTCTTCAGCCCAGAGTTCTTAATTCAGTAGGTCCAGTGTAGAGCCTGACTTTGTCTACAAAATGTTCCCAAGTGATGATGATAACGCTGGTCTCGGGACCCATCTTTAGAACTGTTTCATAAATAATTCCTTTATTCTGTTGCTGTCCATTTCAAAGGAGAAATAAATGCACTTGACTGTTTTTTGTTTTTTAAAGAAATCATTTGCTAACCCAATATTCATACCACAGAGGAAATGACTTTCTTAGGTTTGTCCCAAATTGAGAGAGTTTGCGTTTTCTCTTCTTGCCTTTTATGACTGAATGAAAGAAAACTGTGCTTATGAGGTAAAAATGACATACCAGCTGCAGATTATTTTTCCCATTCTTTTTTTAATTAAAAGAATTCAACATAGCCAGACAATTTCTCACCTACTCATCTCCATCTAAAACAAGACACCATCTGTTATGTATCCACTTAATCAGAACCATGACAAATTGGAGCACACTCAGGTCTCTGATACCATATACCACTCCCCAGGAGTTTCTGCCTAGACCTTTGAAAGGTCCTGATCAGAGGCTGAGAGGACAGCTGGCCATTAGACTGCAGCTGGATTCAATCAGAGAAGATGCCCCCAAGGACTCCCACCAAATAAGCAGGGTCAAACAGCCTGGCCAGGATGAAGTTGGAAAATGAGTTACCTGGTGTCTGGGAGGATTCTGAGTTTGATTTACTTTTCAAGAAGGTTAAGTTGTCTTTCAAAGCCAGTCTTTTTTCTCTTTGTGTCCATCAAATATGAAGCGGGCATGTTGAAAGTTTTCAGCATGTCCCCAATCTATGCCTGGGCTATCACTGGGGTGCTGCCTTGCAGACAAAATGCCTCCATACATGGAATGGAGGGTCTAATTTCTTTTCCTGCCGGTCTGAGGTGACCTGTAGACTGGAGCCAGATGATCCACACCACTTCAGAACTTCTCTCCAGCAGCTAGAAAGGTCTCTCATCTCTTTGCTGCTAACAATCCATTCGAGTTCAAGAGCCGAGAAAGCAGGTGGGCATTTGAAAGGAGAAGAAAGAGAAAAATCAGCCAGAGAAAAGGAAACAGATAAAAAGCAATGTTGTAAGAAAAAGTGTAGTTAGAATTTGGAGACTGCAGTCAGGGGCAATGGGGTTAGTAACTGAAGTTTCAAGAAATATTGTAGGTGATTTTTTTAATGTAGGGTAGAGGGAATGAAGAATAAATATAAAGATACAGAAAAGAAAAGCTATGCAGATGATAACTGCAGCCTTAAAAGGAATTTTCAGGGTTAATGATCTGCTTCATGTCTTCAAATACTTATCCATTAAAAAGTAAAAATTGTGTATATACTTTGAAACAGCTACGTGAAAGGGGTTTCCACATTTTTCTTAGTAATCCATAAGTAATGTTGGGAAAAGAGGAATATATGCTTAGTTTTGTAATGAATACAGTACATAGAACAAAATAAGCCTATAGGAATATATTTCTAGAATTCCAAAGAGAAATTGTTTATTTAAGGAGTAAGTAGGAGATAAGAAGTATTCAAAATGTTCTTAGCTCTTTACTTTTTTCTTTCTTTTATTCATTCATTTGGCAATTATTTATAAGAACCTGCTGTGTGCCAGGCACTTCAAAAAACTAGACATTTAGCAATGAATAGAAGAGAAATATTCTTCCTATCAACTTTTAGTAAGCCAAAGAATACCTAAAAAATTTTCTTGAAATGTAGATTTCTGGGCCCAAACCCAAGATTCTGACCCAGTATATTTGTGAAAAGGCCCAGAAATATGTACTTTTAAATATTAACTTTGGTGATTCTGATACAGGGAAATAGTCCTTGTAGGTGATCTCATGAAGTCTTTTAATGAAAAGAAAGTTTGTACATATGGCACTTCACTCCATTTGCCTTCTTTTCTACAAAAGAGGTCTAGCTGTAAGATGGTGTTATAATTTATACTTCCATCAGGAGGCGAGGTTTCTCCCCCTTGAAGAGGATATCGTGGCCAGGAGGTACTGCAGAAGAATATAAGTCATTACTTTCTTAGCGTCTGAGGGTCAAATTGGTCCCAATTCTCCAGAACACATCTTAGGGGCATTTTTGTCTTGAGGGGAATGTTTCTCATCTGAAAAAAATCTAGTCATTTTCCGATGAGCATTAGTCCAAGAGCGTCCTCTACGGTCCTAATGCTTATTCCTTTCCAGGGTATGTAACCACCCATGGACCTCTGCTTATCGGATTAGTTACGCTCGCCGATGTAGCAGTCCTGCACCCGTTTTCCTGCCTTTCTAGACCACAAAGAAAGGGGTCCGGGATGCTGGATTCTATTGGTCCTTTACCAGCGTGTCCAATATAGCCTTTGCACTTAGAGGTGAGTCCTAGAGCTCGGCTGGGTTCCTGAGTATTTCATAACAACCCAGCTGCTCCATCAAAATGCACTCCCATAAACAATAGTTCTTATGCAAATTCGTTTCAGAGAGGGTGTAGGTAACCTTTTGAGTCAGGATTGAAATGGTCTTTTTGATTCTGTAAGTGCTGTAAGACTTGACTGAGTGCAAACAGTTCCAACATTTGAGTAGACCAATTTTTAGGCAATTCTCCTAAAGCTGCTTCCACAAGAGTCTGCCTATCAGTTACTGAATAACCATTGCGATTTTTTTGGGGTTTTTTTGTTTGTTTGTTTTTTGTTTTTTTTTTTAAATTCTCAATCACCTGGGAGGAACCATCTCTTGTCCTGTCCTGAAGGGAGTTCCTCCTACGTGTGGTCAGACATTTGTATGGTAATTAAGATTTAAATCCCCTGTGAGGAAATCTGCTGGGTTAAGGGAATTATCAGTGGTTAGTGTTAAATTACCTTTTCTAACAGAATAGCCCCATACTTTAAGATTTTGATTTAGTAAGCTACCTTTTGCTTTTTTGACTTAGAATAATTCTGAACTGGTGAGGTGTGCTCACAATGAGGTTTCCTCTAAAAGTTACTTTTTTACTTTCTTCTGTTATCAAAGCAGTTGCCCCTACAGATTGAATGCATTTGGGCCATCCGCCGGTCACTGGGTTAAGGATTTTTGATAGGAATGCTATGGGTTGTCAGTGGTCTCAGTGTTTTCAGGCTACGCCCTTGTTTACACTGACAACAAGGTAGTATTAGAGTATTATAGGGTCACGGAGGAGACTTTCAATTATCAATTATTGGTTTTTAATTTACCCTGGCTTTTAAAGTAATAGGGCACACTTTTTTTTTTTTTTTTTTTTTTACTATTTCTATCTTTCTCTCTTTGACTCCCTCTTTGTCTCTCTGCCTCTTTCTCCTCTCTCTCTCTCCTCTCTGTCTCTTTCTCTCTCTCTGTCTCTCTCTTAGCCATTTACAAACTTGGGACCCTGGCAAGGGTGGTGGGGAACGGGTCCCACATAACTGCCCATGTTGAGAGCTGTAGACCTAAATTGGCAGGGACACCAGGGACAAGACTCCGTGGGTTTATAGCCTAGATGCCTAAGGACGCAGCATAGAGCTTCCTTAGATCCCTTTGGAGATATAATTTGTTAGAGGAAGTGAAAGTCTGAACCACTAGTACCTAGGAGGCAGGGATCAGAAGAAGTAGATTCAGAGGTAAGGAGAATTTTGGGGCTACACTTTCAAGAAAGTTGTGGTCGGGACCGAGGTGGTATGGGTCAGAAGGAAAGTTAGGGGTGCACACATGGGCAACTGTTGAATAGAGACTTCTGGCTGTGCCATGATCTCAACCGCCTAACACCGGGAGTTCGGATGACAGCTTTCTGCCTTTAGTAGGCCCTGGGCTTCCCCAGGAAAATTGAAAGCGGAAGCTGGTTCTAGGCAGATAAATGCTCCCAACCCAGAAGGGTCTGGGGTTGTTAGAAAGCCTTTCCCCAGGGAGCCTCACATCTAAGTCTGAAGTCCCCCTGCCATGCTAATCGTTTTCAACCGGCCAACAGGTGCTCGGTATTTTCCTCCAGTTCTAAGGAATGATAGGACAGAATAGCAAGTGAAAGTGGTCCAGTATTACTCACCGCTTTGGAGGTTCCATCCGGGTCACCAAAATGTTACCAGGGGTCCTTGCTCTCAGAGCTCCCAAGATGGCAGCGGGCTGCTTCCAAGAGGGCGGGCAAGCCTTGTATTCTCTGACCTGGGGTTCTTGCCCTCACGGATTCCAAGGAATGGAATCTTGGGCCATGTGGTGAGTGTTATAGCTCTATTAGAAACTGTGCGTCATGTAACAGAACCGTGGAACCCAGTGAGTAGTGTTCAGCTTGAACAGGATGAACCCGGGCACTTATCCATGCAGGAACAATGGCAAGTCTTTAGCCCGATTTGGAGCGGCAATGGGCGCCTTGCTGGATCAGGAGCACAGCAGATAGCCTGCCCGATCCAGAGTGCTGGAAGTCAGCAGTGGGTCTGCGATGGTGGCAAATGGCAGTGGTGGACGGCAAACAACAATGGTAGATGGCAAACAGCAATGGTAGACGGCAAACAGCAATGGTAGACGGCAAACAGCAGTGGTGGACGGCGAGCAAAAGCTCAGCTTGAGCCATAAGAAAACACGGACCAGAAGAGAGTGCAGTTGCAAGATTTAATAGAGTGAAAACAGAGCTCCCGTACAAAGGGAGTGTCCCAAAGAGGGTAGTGCAGTGATTTCATGAAATCTTAAGGCATCAACTGTTTCTAATAGGAGTCCTGAGTATACTTCACCAGCTTGGCTCTTTTCCCTAGGCTCTGGACCTTTATATTCAAGCCATCTCCTGGTCTTTTACATGCATGGCCTTAGGAAATCAAATGTTACTTATGGAATAAATGAAATTACCTTTACTTTCAAACCTACATGTCTTTCTACATTCCCATCTCCATGAATAACACCACCTTCTAGGTACCAAAGAAGAAACTTAAAGTTCATCCTGGGCTGGGTGCAGTGGCTCATGCCTGTAATCCCAGCACTTCAAAAGTTCATCCTAAAACCATTCCACTCTCCTTCCTCTCACAAATCCAAGTAGTCACCATGTGCTTCCAGTGCTACCTTCTTAATATCCAACATATTTATCTCTATCACTTCTGCTTTAGCTCTGCCCCCTTAACTACCATCTTAACTGTTTCCAGAGTCTTCTAATTATTCTCGGAATCTCTACAATGTACCCTTCCAGTCCACTCTCCATGCTGTTGCCAGTGTGATCTTTCTAAAATGAAACAGTAATCATGCAATTCACCTATTTATAGCCCTTTAATGGCTCTGAATTGGCCACTGACCACAATCCAAATGTTATGGAAAGGTTAAGTTAATCCATGATCTCGTGGTCTCTTGAGTGGTTTTCTCTTACAGGACCTCCTCCAACCTTCCAACACCCTAAGATTCAACCATTACTCAAGCATGATTTTCAGTCTGTGGTACCTTTGCTCCTGCTCCTTCATACGTCTAGAATGGCCTTCTTTATATTCCTACACACTTGATGAAAGCCTATACACCTTTCAACACTCACTTCACTTGCAATATCTCAAACACCCCTCCCCACCTTGCCACTCCCTACATATAATTGACATCTTTTGTCTAGGCCCCTATATTATCACATGCTTCTAATATAGCATATATGTAAAGAAACATATTTCTTCACTTGTGTGTCTCACTTGTGTATATCAGCAAGCCTCTTGAGGACACGAAGCTTGTCTTGCTCTGTGTAGAAACTATTATTACAGTGTATAGTGTATACCAGTCTAAAATGAATAAAATAATAACTCATCAAGACGTATAACTGAAAATTTTCTGACATATGGATTTTTTGTATTCCATATTTTTATCTAAAAGCTATTTTTATTTGTCTTGTCATACCAAATCTGAATCAGAAGTAAAACATGGTGCTCCCTTTAGCTAATGATAGTCTGTACCTCTACATTTAACAATTAAGGCCTATCTTGAGTTCTTTAGGAAATCCTTGGTCAAAGCATGGTAGATCTTAGATTTTTGGTACTTGGCCAGAAAAAAAACTCTTGACGTACCACAGCTTCCTCCTTGCATGTAAATTTTGATTTACAATGGTTTCAGGTATTCTTTATTCTCAAGGAAATAAATTTATTACAAGCCATATTTTGTAATAGTAGAGCAATGACTCAGATTTATTAGTCTTATCTAAATTATTTTCACAACACCTGGAATAAATGGCTGTTTTCTTGTATAGGTGAAGGATTAGAGGAACAGAGACTCCAAGTGTCTGAGTGGGTCGAATATTGCTCTTCATATTTCAGATATTATTGTTTAATCCTTATTGAGCTTATTATAAATGTCAGGTCCTGTGACTAGCTCAAGGAATGCAGGGGTGAATCCACCACTGATCTTGTTCACAAAATGGTGGGGAGACAGTAATATGTTGTTAATTTGTTGCCATGATTTATTTTTTAAACAAGGGGGTCATTGCTTATTCAGCATCCTGATGTACTGGGAACTGTTCTTCAACAGGTAAGGGATAGGTTCATATTTTTCCATCTGCACTCAACCAAGCTTCCATGAGACAAATGTGGGCTATTTGGCAGATGATAACACCTCTTGTATTTCTGAAGCCCTTCATATTTACAGTTCTCTTTGCCAAGCATAATTATAGTTATTTGATGCCTGGCAGTTTTATGAGAATAAAGTGGAATTTACTGGCCAGTAAATACTAGCACACTCTTTTGTGTGTCCTTGTAAGGATCACTTTCTAACAAACTTAGTGAATGACACCCTGATACTCTCTGATCAAATAGATTTCCAGAACAGTGTGCGGAAAAATATTTAAAAGAGAAAAAAGTATAGATGATTTTCCTGTGCTCCCCTCCTAATACACACTACTTTGTTGTGCCTGAAAGATAATAATGAGAAAAACAAAGCTTTACCTTCAGGTAAAAATGTCTTTGAATGAATCTTTTAGTGAATCCAGATGCTTAAATGCACATTTAGAACAGTAGTTTAAAAAATGTTTTCAGATAGAACTGTTTGCCCCTGATTTATTCCTCAAAATGATTGTCATGCTAAAAAAAATAAATCCTGACAATTACCTGAATAACAAGAGAAATCTGCGTGTGGTTAATTGTCAGTTGAAAGAAATATAATGGTGTAAATAGCACTTTTAAAACATATTTGTCTTTTCTGTACCTTAAGGTTCAAAGTTATGTCTCCTGATTTTTGAAGCACCAATCTCGAGTTGTTTAAATTCAAGGACCTCATCCGTACAGAGCTGGGAATTGCCAAGATACTAATACCTGCATTTTTATGACACATTCTAAAGTCAATAGGAAAGAGGTTTCTGAATAAAAGCCTTAAAATTACCTTATGAATTATTAATTACAGGGCATATTACCTTTGAATTATAAAAGCCCAGAAAAATGGAAAGGAGAATTGAAAAACATCAATCTCGGGTTCTTTAAAAATGTAATACCAATCATTTGAGCAGTGTACAAATCTTTTATTAAAGATAAAAAAGAGGTGATACGTTTTTTATTAACTGGAGGATATGTTCAATCCACATGATTAAAAATCTCATTACTAACTCAAGTCAGGAAAGTGATTTATTACTGAAACAGAATGGGAGGCATTCGGTTGTCCACGGCAGCATTTATCAGAAGTAGAGCTATCAGTTTGTATCTATTTTAGCATGCTTAATATTTTTTAAAGGTGGCCTTGCCATCTGTTTGAAGAATTGAAGATATTTTTCTAAAGTTGGCAAACTACCTTACAGCAAAAACATTAGCTGTTTTTTCATTTAGCTTAAAGTTTTAAGTTGTAGAAATAAAGATTATGTCTGTGCTCTAATGAAGGTAAGGGTTTCCACTGTAAAGAAAAAAAAAAAAAAAAAAAAAAGAAATAAAGGGCTAGAGTTCCTGTCCTTAATATATAAGTTACTGTCCCCAATGTATTTTTTTTTAAAGTTATATTCATAACATTTTTATAAGAAGACAACTTTTTTTTTTTTTGATAAAAGGAGAGACAATGTCATGTATATTTGAAATGGCAGAGAGATTATTATTCTCTTTTAGATACATTGGTTCCTGTGATTGTTGCTATTTTGTTTTTAAGAGTAATTGTTATCTTTACTTTCTGAATGATTTCAGACTCTTAGGTCTTAATTGAATATCTAAGGTACTATATTTAGAAAAAAGTTCCTTATTAGTAACTAATGTTTTAGTATTAATGTTTATTTGTTCTTTAGTAAAATAATCTCCCAGATGTTAGAGGAATCAGTGAAGGCTGTTGATGTCAAGCTATCCCTCATGGACCTTTAAGGGAACTTGGAAGCTGAGTATGATTTGGCTGGTTGGAAGGTGAACAGCATTACTGTAAAGAAAATGGTGCTGTCTTCTTAACATCCTGAGCTAAGGTTGAGCTTGGTGTGTTGGAAAGGTAGAAAGTGGCTTGAGGGAAAATGGGGAGGAAACATCCTTGGTTGTTCATCAAAAGCTTAAAGAGAAAAGTTTGGATTAGCTAAGACTGAACCTAGTTATAGAAGATTTAGTACATGAGAATGAAGTTATAGGAAGCCAATCAAAGCTTTTAGAACAAAAGAGTGGTGGGAAGAGAAAATGAGCCATTCAGTTGACTGGGGAGGGAAACATTTAAGCCAGGGAGAACAGTCAGAATGCCATCATAATGATTCCATGGGCAGTAGGTTATGGAACTAAGCAAAAAAGTGATATTGGTTAAAAACACCTTGAGAGAAGAATTTACTGGATAAGAAGGCAAGAATTTACAAGATAAAGTTCTTTGTCACTGCTAAAAGGATGTTCCCGATTTCAGGTGGTTATGCCAGTACCACACATCTTAGGAAGCACTTAAGAGGTTTTTTTAGAGCCTTTCTCTTCATGTATTTCTTCATGCAAAATCAGACATCAAACTCTTTAAGAACTCTGTTCTCCCAACAGAGATCATTTGACTCTTCCCATTCAGACTGGAGACAGCTGAAATTGCATCTGTGTGTTAATTTACAAATGGTGCCTTCAGGGATTGCTTATTTTAACTATCACTAGGAGCTTTGTGATAGTTATTAAGGCTGCTTTGGAATTTGGGCTTCTAACTCTGTAAATATTAAACAATAACCACCATGTTATAGGTGACTGGTATCACAATGGATGTGAAAGATTGGAAACTTAGAAACATTTTTCTCTCTCATTTAAAAAAATAAAATTTAACTTAAGAATGGTTGCCATGGATATGGTCACATTGTCTAGATTTTTTGGCACAGTTATGTGTGTATATTTTCTCTGACTTATATAGTGCATTCTGAAAAAGAAAGGCCTGTAGAGTCTCATGTCCATCTACCTATATTTATATATTTTTGAATGTGTGTATGTACGTAAAAAACAACTGTGCTTCAAATGCAGAACGCCTGTAACAAAACATCACATTCTTCAAGCTGTTTTCTCCCCTTTGAGTATTTGAGTTTAGACAAATGCCTTTTCCCTGTTCCTTTTTTTTTTTTTTTTTTTTTTTTTTTTTTTAAGCTGGCACATTCTTGTTCAATGAAAACAAGGGAGCAAGGGATTATTCTAGCCATTGAAATAGAAATGGTGTGTGAATCTGACAGCTGGAGCTTGGGTGTGAGATACTGCAATTTTTGCTGTAGGGAAAGGAGATAAAATGAGGGTTTGAATTTCATAGCATAAGGGGCTACCTAAATAGCAGCTGTTAGATATGAAATCCCTGCTGAAGATTAGAAAATGGTGGGGGTTAGGTCTTCCTAAGCCCAAAGAGTTGGAGGTGGGAGTGGAGGAGTCACGTTGTTTTATTTGAAGTGGATTTTTTTTTTTTTCCTTTTCTAACTCATGGCAATTGCTTTCTGGGTATAGAACTGCACATTCATAAATTCTCTTTACTTGTCTAGATTAAAAAAAATACCTGTAGCCTTAGAGTTTTCATTTTGAAGGAGATGAATAATATCCATAGATTATATGAGCGAGTGCATATTTTGAAATTGTTAAGATTGTTAATAACATTTCAGTGGGCTTGGTTTTGCATTTCAAGAGGGAAAGTTGCAGTGAGTTTGATTTCCAGATGACATTAAAGTGATTCCTCTCTGAGTAGCACTTAGTTGATCACTTTTTAATGCAATTGTTATTCCCTTGTATTACAGATATTAGAATAATAGTATCCTATCTGTCCTACAAGATAGATACTTTCAGCACACCCATTTCCTCTCTCCCACCATCATACACCCTTCTGAGGCTGCACTCACAATGTATTCCATTCAACTTCTCAAACACAAGTTGTTATGTTTCATTTCTGGGACTTCAGAGCCATACAAAAATGTAGAAAATGATTAAGCTCCTATTCTTACTACCTCTCTGTTTTTCCTCCAGAGGAACCATTGCAAATAGTTGCTTGTATGATGTGGAATAATAGATATTGTGGTGGACTCCCAAACATATTTCTCAAATTATTAGTCTAAATCAGTGGTTCTCAAACCTTTTGGTAAGAGAAACCTCTTTAAAATTATTGAAAACTCGCAAAGAGCTTTTTTTGTTTGATTATATCAATCAGTATTTACCATAGTAAAAATTAAAACTGAAAATAATTTTATGTTTATGTATTAATTCATTTAAAACTAATAGTAATATTTCCATTACATATCAACATTAATAACATATATCATGGCAAGTAAATATTCTAAGGCAAAACATTTTGCCTCAATTTGTAGTTCTTCATCTCAACTGGTAATTCTTCAAATTTCCTTCTCTTATTATAAATTATATGATTCTAATCCTTTTAATTTGTTTGAGGCTTGTTTTATGGCCTGGCATATGGTTTATACTGGAGAATGTTCCATGCACACTTCAAAGAATATGTACTCTGTTGCCATTGGGTAAAATGTCTCTATTAAGCTACAGGTATCTGTTAGGTCTAGCTGGTTTACAGTGTTGTTGGAGACTTATGTTTGATTTTCTCCCAAAGTTTATATTCATTATTAAAAGTAGGGTAAGGAACCTTGTTAAACTGTCTGTTTTTCCCCTCAGTATAGTCTGCTTTGCTTCATGTATTTTGGAGCTCTTTTGTTAGGTGCATATATTTTAAAATTGTTCTGTCTGATGGATTGATCCTTTTATCATTATAAAATGGCTTTCTCTTTCCATAGTAACTTTTTCCTTGAAGTCTATTTCATCTGATATTAGTATAACTACTCCAGCTCTCTTTCGAGTACTATTTGCATGGTATACTGTTGTAAAACTTTTTACATTTGATATATTTTTGTCTTGAATCTAAAGCACATCTGTTGTAGACAGCCTGGAATTATCTTTCCTCAGGTGGCCTGTGATCTGTTCCCTCAGGTCATTAGGACTTCTTGGCAAATGTCATTTCCTCATCCATGCCATATTTCTGGTGCCTGGGACAGTGACTAATACAACTCAGTGACTCAATATGTATTTGTTGAATAAATAAAATTTAATGTGATCTATCTAGAAAAAATAAATGTTATGATTTAATGTTAAACAGAGTACAAAAAAATCTACTACTACAGTTTCAGAAATCACATGCAACGAATTATTAACAACCTAGCACTTGTCAAGTTTTAGCGAGTTTTAAGAAAGCACTGACCTGAAAGCAATTTCCAGAATTGCAAAGTATAGACTTCCAACAAACTATTATTTTATAAAAGCAATGAGAACACTAGCACGAATTGTCAAAATCAACTTTTTTTCAGAACTCTGAAAGTTAACCCAAACCATGCAACAATCTAAGGATGATTCACTCAAGAAAAATGGCTGAATCTTGGTAAGGGCAGATAACTTTATGATGTTTTAACTTGACTTATTCCAATCTCCCTCTCCCCAGGTCCGCAGTAGCATCAAAAACCAAAGGAAAGGCCCTGCGTGGCCTGTTTAGAGCACAGCAAGAAAGCTTGCATTAAGGGAGTGAAGTAAGTAAGAGGAAGATACCAATGAGACTAGAGTTGATGCTAGAAGCCAATTTGTGTAAAATCTATGGGTCCTGGTAAATTTAGATTCTATTCTAAGGGTGATGGGAAGCTATTAGAAGCTGTTGAGTAAGCAAGTACCATGATCTGACTCATGTGTTAATGGAATTACTGTAATCTGTGCTCCTTTTTGAGTGGTTCACAATCTTCAGCTTTATCATTTCCTCATCTTTTTTTTCCCCCCCGCTGGAGAAAGTTTCTTTGGTATGTTAAGATGCTAAGAGCTGCCAGCTGTTAATCTAACCTAAGTAGCTAGGAACCCTATATCCATATAATAGATGAAAGAGTTTTGGGTTAAGACTTTGCTGTGTTGTTGTTTTTCATATTCATTTACGAAATCCTCTTTAAAAAACATTTGTAAAGCAAGCCATAGTAAGACTCTCTTACAGCACAGAAATAATTATTTACCAAATACATTTATTTATAAAAGAGAGGAAAGAGAAGATTAATTTTCTCCCCTTTTGTGTTTCCATTTATAATAAAAGGAAAGAACCAATCCTGAAACATTTTATTGGCAATCAGAAAGTAAACTTCATGCCATGGCTTTTTTGCTATGACAGTAACAGTAACAGCAACAACAATTACCTATTTTTTTTTGTTAAAATGCAAATGAAAAAAATCCTTTCTTTTTTAAAGGCTTCCATGCTAGAGCAAACACACTTGAAGAACTAGAGTAAACACGGCTATGAAGAACTTGGCAAACAAGCTCCCTAATATTAATTCTTAATGAGTTGTATCAAGTATTCCACCTACTTATTCCAATGTGGTATTATTTTATTAGCAGTTTTTTGACTGTTTCTAATTAATTTCTGGAAATATCCAACTTTTATCTAATCTATAACTATTATCTATTTTTAGTAAAGAGTTTTGGAGTTATGCCATTGCTATCTCTGGTAAGCCTATGTCTTGAGGTAGCCCTGGATGTCATATTTGAATATAATAATATTAGAGAGCACAGATTAATTTATTTTACATATTCAGAGCTAGGTTTTTGGGGAAAGTGTTATGCAAATTTATGTAAATTGGAATGCATGTTTATGTAAAACAACATGTGATTATGCATCCCTAAATTTACGAGAAAAATTCTGCTAGTCTTCTCTTAAAGTAGGGAAAATACAAATATACTCACAATCCCAGTTTGGACTAGAAATCTTGCTAGAATGGTTTGTCTGGCATGTGGAAAGGCTCTCGTGTGCCATGGCATTGGTTGAGGATTCTGTGTTTCCTTTGCTGAAACATGGTTTTCAGCTTGAATTTCAGAGAATGTTGCCAATTTTATCTCTCCTTCTCTGCTTTCTTTTATTTCTGTGATGAAAGATCTTGATTTCCACTAAGTAATTCAAAGTGGATTTGTGGGTTTTTACTCAATTTTATAAATAAACATACATTGGTTGAGGCCACTGCATTTGCCTTTTTGTAATGAACTGTCAAAAAGAGAATGGCATGTCCCCAGCTTTCTGACATACTTCCTGTGTGGTTTTTTTTTTTTTTTTTTTTTTTTTTTGAAATGCATAGAAATAAGATTGTTTTATCCTCTATGGCTAGGGCGACCACAGATGTATTTTGTCCAAACAAGTACTCCTTTGAAAGTGACTAGGATTATACCAGTTTTAAGGGTTGAACCAGGACAGTTCCAGCAAAATTGACATGTGATTGCACGAACTATGGTTAATCCTGTCTTTTTTTCCCCTTTGGCAAGTTTATGTGACTGGTCCATTCCATGATTCATTCTAATTTTTTTTTTCATCTCAAAACCTCACAAATTTTATCAATCAGATGTTCTGTAGAACTATCATACAAGAATGTTATCTTCATGTATCACGTTTTAACTGTTGTCAAATTCCTTTTCCTCAAGCATACTTTTATACTGTTGTTTGGCTTGATTAAGATATTAAGAGACAGAAATTTTTTTATTTGGTTTTATGTTTCTGCTTCTTGTGGCAGCAGGAAGAGAGAGATGGAGAGAGAGAGAAATTAAGATATGTTTTCCCATCCTGAAGAAACCTCAGGCATCATTTCTTCTCCTCACAAATTCTGTCAGTTGCTTTCTTTTCTCATGTCTGCATATTGCCAATCTGAGAAAAATCTTACCTTCCAGGAAGGGCTTAAGGCTGTGATAAGCAAAAAGCACTGCATGTTGTAATAACTAAATGGTGAGCTATCTTACTTGCTGGAGATGATTCTATTCTCCCAAGTCTGATGGCAGTCGAATGAGACATCTTGAAAAGAGAGGAGATCATGTGAAATTTATGAGGAGGTTCTTGGAAGGGGGTAGTGTCCTAGCAACCTGGGGGCTTAGGTGACAGAAAATTGAACACATTTCTAGTATCTTTTATTCAATGATCTTAAACTCTTTTCCACTGTTGATCAAGTATAATAGGATTATTTATTTATTTATTTATTTTTTAAATAAAGAGATCTCACATAGGAAAGAGAGCAGAGTTGAAGCAGTTCCTGTACCTTTGAGAGCACAGGACAGAGCAATGAAAAGAAAGCTAGACTGACAGTCAGGAGAGTGTGATTCTACACTTTACTGTATTTTGAGACTTGTTTTACTAATATTAAAAGGTGTGTGTGTGTGTGTGTGAGAGATAATTTTCTACAAATGACCTACTCAAAGTTTGGAGGAGCAAATGAGACATTAATCATTGAAATACATCAGGCATCATATCAATGTAAGTAACATTACTATAAAGCCAGGTATCTACATAGCAGGAATGAAATAGAAGTTAATTAAATTATTATTAAATGATCAAGTGAGAGTATTAATGTGAACTTCCAATTTCTTTACCCTATTCTAGCAGATAAACTTTTAAAAAATCCCTGATCATCTGAAACATACTTAAAAAAGAGAGAGAGAGAAAGGCAAATTAATGAATCTCAGGACAAGCAACTTCCTCTCAGATAGTTAGTCATGATATTCTGTTGTCTTATATCCTTTTTGGAATAAGGCAAAGTATGAATATATGAATACATAAAAATTCATGGGTCTTGAAGAAAATCTCATGAATCAATGGTTATATCTGCATAGATCTAAAACAATGAATAAAAGCTGAACAAATACTTGGGAACATCCAGATTGCCTAAATTTTTTATATGTTACTCAGCACTGAAGTTTAAATTTCTAAAATGTTTATGATGGTCATGAGTTAAATGCAATATCTAAAATACAGTAGATGGTAACTAAATAACCATCACTTGATGTTTCAGGTGTTTTAGTTTGATTGTCCCTAATTTCTATGTGTATTTTTATTTACATTGTTCTATAATTGATTCTATTATTCATTGACATGAATTGTATGTGTGTGTGTGTGTGTGTGTGTAAAAAACCAACAACCCTAACTTTCTATTTCTTTCAATTTCTTTTTTTTTTTTTGAGATGGGGTCTCACTATGTTGTCCAGGCTGGTCTCCAACTTTTGGGCCTAAGCGAGCCTCCTACTTCAGCCTCCCAAAGTGCTGGGATTATAGACGTGAGCTACTGCACCCACCCACTCGCATTCTATTTGTTGTGAACTTCACTTTAATCTGTATTATCACATTTTGGAGAACTTACTAAGATATCCTTATCCTTGTTAAGAGAGCAAGGTGAACTTTATTCTAACCTTACTATTTATCCCTTCAATATAAGTAATACTACTATAAAGCTATGTATCTACATAGCAGGAATAACATAAAAGTTAATTGAATTTTTTATTAAATGATCAAGTGAAAGTATTGATGTGAAATTCCAATTTCTTTTCCAAGGATATTTTATAAAGGAAATGCATGATTAAAGGGCAATAGTTACATGGAAAACACATTACTGTTTTAGTAATGGCTAAGGAAGCATGTTACACACGCTGCTTACCGTAACCCTCCCTCTCCTCCCCTCCCCCTCTATCTGGTCTGAGGGCAAAGCTTTCTGGTAGATATACAGGAATATAGGTTGGGTTTGGAATCCAAATGGAGACTCTTTCTTTCCCCAAATTTTGAAACTCTTATATTTGAGAACACTGAGAGAGAGAGAGAGAGAAGAGAGAAGAGAGAGACCTGTTATTGGGCCCTCTTAAGGGCATTTACTCACCAGCTGCGTGATGGACAGGAGAGAAGAAAAACAATTTTCTTACTCCTATGACTGCCAACCTGTTTGTGGCTATGAGACAGACAACAGGAAGAGCATGGTTTATTGCCACTAGGCCACAATAGTCTTATGCACTAGTAAAATATAGCCCAATTATTACCTCTGGTGCCTACCAGTCAGAATATCAGGTCTTCCTTTTTGGAGAGGGTGCTACTGACAGATGTGGGCATTAAGACAGAAGATCTCTTGACTTCCATAGGGGAAAAGGAGTTGTTAGCTCTCTCTGCTTTACTTAGCATTTGTCTTGCAACAATAATTGTGGGTTTCAGGAATAATCTTGTCTGTGATTTCTTGCTCTTCAAGGTAACTAAGAGTCTTTGAAAATTCTAATATAACGTATAAGTAGTGTTAGATGTGGGCTCTTTCCAGTGTGATGAGCTTAAATTCTACATCCTACAAGCAAAATAGTCAATAAAATCCATCCCTCTGTTTACAGTCTCAAAAGAAGATATGTCCAGGGAAGAGCAGCTGCTCTGTTTTCTTACTTCCCTTGGCTAATCACCGTCTCCCCACCAATCTCGTTTGTATCTTCTTTTAGTACAAGGAACCAACTAAATTGTATAAATTGAGTCATTAAATATATTAGTCAGTTAAGCCATTGCTAATTGTCAAACATATTGCAGGATTGTAGCAATACATCAAATCTTAATGATGCGCATGCTCCTTTATATGCCTCCCTGGACTTTATCTCCTGAACACATGTGTGCACACAAACACATACATGAAAGCTTCCATGCACACATACACATGTTCACATGGCAAAGAAAATGCTTTCTGTACAGGGCTGTCTTTCTTTTATGTAGAATGAATTGCATATGCCAGAGATACAGTCCTATCTCTGGCATTGTCCAAGCTCATAAAAATTTGCTATCTGCTTCCCAATAAACACAGCCAAGAAGAAAAGTTAGTAACTTACCCTAAACTGGAAACCGAATAGAGATTGATATTGGATAACTATTCCAGGTTGTTCTCTATATTTTTATTGTTAGCATATTACCTAATTTAACATATTGGAAGTTTAAAACCAAGTAGAGTTATAATTTTGATTGAGCCATTGTTAAAGCTAACATTTGAGTACTTACTAGTTGTCAGTTCCTTGCTAAACATTTTGAAAGCTTTACTTCATTGAATTCTCACTCTAGCCCTCAGATGAAGCTCCTAGTACATCTCCATTTTATATCTAAAAAGAGTAAAGAAGTTAAAGTCTTATTTGTGCATGGCAGAGGTACCTGTAAATTCAAAGCCTAGACTCTTAGCAATTTATTATTCTGTTTCCTTTTCATCATTTTTTGTCTTCTTACATTGCTTTTGTTGTGTACACTCATTACAGCTGATATAAACCTGGTTATTCCAATGCATGGTTATCTATTTATGGATTGGACAGGTGATTGGATCTAAAAAGTGGCATTCATTTGTTTTATATGCCTATGAATATGTGTGTGTGTACAAATATATATATACACATACACACATACATTTATGTTCTTAATATACTCACACAATTTCTTAAGATTTGTTTTTAAGAGACAATGCAGAGTACTGAATGAAACAAACATTGCATTGTTAGATTCTGAGAAAGAACATAATGTTTAACAGTTGCTAGGCACAATGGGACAGTCTTATTCCCTCCCAGTTTATTAAAGTAATGCCATTTATTGTTTAACTCTGCCAACTATTTCAGATGGTTTTGAATACTGACTCGGTAAATGCTTTACTGAAGCAGTCACTAAGTTCTCCCACTCCTGGGGCAACCAAATTTTTATCTCTCAAGATGAAATAAAAGTGATCTGAATGTTGCCCAAATCAGCATCTGAGAGGGAGGAGAAAGGTCACTCATGAATGGAATCATGTTCTGACTACTTTGCAAAAAAGGAAGCAAGTCAAATTGTAAGTCATGCACTGCTGATTTAACGTGTGGGAACAAGAAAGACAGGAAGACGCTTAGAATGCTGGAGAAAGTTATGTGCGTGCCAGTGTCATAAAATTCTCTTTGTAATCCAAGAAAAAAATGTTATACTGTTGGAATTGATCTGAATTTGGCTGCAATCATTTCCTATTCGTATATCTTAGACGGTTATCTGCGACTCTTTTGTGATGTGAAGGATTTTGTAGCAACAATTTTCCATTAGGAATTATAAATTAATCACCACCTGAACCAGTGCAATTAGCCTAACTCTTCAGTCTGGGACTCTTCAGCTTTCCAGGGAGGGAAGCTAGAGTGTGAGGGTGATCTGGGGTAGAAGGAAGAAGCAAGCATGTTGCCAAGGCAGTTGTCCTTGGAGCTTCCCCCTCCTATTTCTTAGCAACAAAAGCAATACCCTGTCACTTACCCCTTGCTACTTGAGACATCATCTTTCTCTGCTTTGTTCCTCTTTTGCTGTCCAGTGCTAAACTAATTTTTAAATTGATTTCACAAATGCATGATGATAAAGGAAGATCAAAATCCCCACATAGGTGAGAGCTTCTTAGTGTCCTTGGAAAAGGCCTTGGTATCAGAGAATTTTTCTCATAAAATAATGCTTGAAATAGACAAAGTACCTGTCATGAGAGTATAAATTTGGGTCCTCCTAAGGAATTGATGTGTGATACCCATAACCATGATGAACACTCACTCTAATTCCACAGCCCCATCCCTTGCTTTGTGCCTATTAGTTCTGTGACTCTGAATAACCCGAGACTTTAAGCTCTTGATTTGTTCAAACCGTGACTTCTCTTGGCAGCTAAGTGTCTCACTCTAGCCATGACCCCTCACTCACTTACTCTAGAAACTAGTACTGTTAACCTGGTCTTAGCCTTCAACAGTTTGACCCCTATTCCATCCCTATTTTGGGTTTCTTAGTTATCTTTTAGTGCAGAAAGCTTCTGCCTGTGCTATCTCATCATACAGCTATGATACCGCATGATTATATTTCTAGAATCCCTAGAGAATAGTTTGTACCTTAATTTTTTTGATAGATTAAAATGGAAGGCTTTAAAAATGAGGAAGAATAACTGAGTGCTTATTTTAAAATTAGGTAATACTGAAAGGATTTTGTTTCCTTTTTAAATTTTGTCAAGCAGCAACTGTTAAGCAGAAAGAAATGTGCTTTTGTTCACTGTTTATTCAGACATACCTTTATGATCATCTACTATATTTATGTTTCAAGCACTATGTTTAAATGCTATTTTAATGTTTGCTTTAAATAAGAAATAATGTCATGACTTTCAATGTGATAAAACAAGAATTAAGAAAAGAAATAGTGTCTATTTTATGGGAACTTTCAAGAAAAGATGGTGAACAAGAAACAAATTAGGAGACTAGTTCAATATATTTTGGTACAACTATATTTTGGAATGTAATATATTCTCATTACACCCGAAGAGCAGGATTCCACAGGGATTAAGGGAAAGCAGCTTTATCCCTTTCCTCTGGATAAGATATTAGGTTGGTACAAAAGTAATTGAGGTTTTTACCATTACTTTTAATGCCATTACTTTTAATGACAAAAACCGTGGATACTTTTGCATCAACCTAAAGTATTTGCCCATTACTTGGATGAAGTCCAGGGGAGGTCCATGATTTTTCTGTTCATATTTTGATAATAAAAAGGCCCATAATTACTTTTAGCTGCCATCTAATTTTAATAATTAAAATGCCCATTTCCACATTGAAAACTCTGAACTACATGTAGAATTAAATATATTTATTTTCCTCTGCTGCGTCTAGAGACTTCTGGTGGGAACCAGGGGTGGACAGCCTTCTCCTTCCCTGGCATTCTCTTTCTCTTCTCCACCTACATCCTTAGCCAAGACTTCTTAAATCTTCTTAATAAAGCTGGAAAAGGAGAAGTGAGAGGCAGGGAAGTTGTCACTTTACAGACATTTTTATAACTTGGCATTGGCATACTTTGGTATCTAGATAGGTGGGTATCTAGAATAGTCCCTTCCTGGAAACTGTTGGTGTTCTCTGGATGTTCACTACGGGGTTGTTTAGGTGGTGTAGGTCTCCAACATGGCACAGCACTCTCCCCCTAGCTCCTGCCCCTGATGGTACATACCACAGCTGCTTATTGCTGAGATGTCTTCAAGGTATCTCCATCCCACTTTCCTCTAGTAGGATCCACTTGGGCCTTGGGAGACTTCTTGTGCTCTTGCCGTACTAAACAGAGGAGTAGTTCCTTCTGTCATCCTCATTTTCTCCTGTCACAGACTTGCATTTAGTCTTCTCAATTCTCGGTGAATTTCAAGCACCAGTCCCTGTGTGCTCTCACATCTCAGAAAATACGTATCAATTACTACCAGGTCCTTTTAAAGCCTTTTCACATCTTGAGATAGAAGGGAAATACTTCGGCTTGGCAAGGTGGCTTGTGCTTGTAATCCCAGCACTTGGGGAGACAGAGGCAGGAGGATCACCTCAGGTCAGGAGTTAGAGACCAGCCTGGCCAACATAGTGAAACCCTGTCTCTACTAAAAATACAAAAAATTAGCCAGGCGTGGTGGTGCGCGCCTGTAACCCCAGCTATTCAGGAGGATGAGGCAGAAGAATCACTTGAACCCGGTAGACGGAGGCTGCAGTGAGCCCAGATTATGCCGCTGCACTTCAGCCTCGGCAATGGAGCAGACTCCTTCTCAAAAAGAAAAGAAAAAGAAGGGAAATACTTCTTTTCCTTTTCCCTAACAGGGTAGTAATCTGAATTCAGCAACTGTTTTCAGTGAAATATTCTCTTCTGGTCCCTTTATTTTTGACATCCTTGTATAAAGTGCAATTTTTTACACCCCTGTATAAAGTGCATACTTATCTCCGAGTGTAGAGTTTACAGATAATTTTTATTTTTACTCTCTGTGCTTTTTTATATTTTCCAAGTTTTCTGGAATGAAATGTCTATTTTTAAATATTCTGAAAGATTGATTAACATGGGTGCTGCATATTTTAAGCACTCACCTGCACAAAGGCAGAAAATAGTATTTTCTTGCTACATGACATGTAATAATATTACCTGTTTATCCAACACAATTATATGAGTTTTGCAGTGCTGTTGTTTTGAAAGTTGTAACGTGATCTCAACTTGGCATTTTATTCGATCAATGACATTGTAGAGAAGTGCTAGTATTAGTAGTGAGAAACAGAATGAAATTTCTCCTTCATCCATTTTATGACAGAGTGAAAGGCCTTCTAGTAGAAATTTTTGCAAGAAACTGCTGTCAGCAAAGGTTAATTTGGCTTCCCTAATTCTGGTTTCCTTTGGTGGAGGGAGGGAGGAATCTCATGAGTTCTGAGAATAATGTTTATGAGGCATAATATTGTGAATACTGGAATTAAAAAGTATGTAAATATCCTGGGAAACATAGCAAGACCCCATCACTACAAAATATTTGACAAATTAGCTGGGCATGGTGGTATGCTGTGCCTGTAGTCCTCGCTACTCAGGAGGCTGAAATGAGGATCGTGTGAGTTTGGGAGGATCACTTGTGCTCAGAAGGTTGAGGCTGCAGTTGAGTCATAATTGCACCACTGCACTCCAGATAACAGAGTTCTGATTACCCAGAGCCTGAGCAACAGGGCAAGACCTTGTCCCAAACAAAATTATGTTTAAAACATCAAGAAGGAATTCAAGTGATAATTAAAATAACTGTGGTGTACAATTGTCTGTGGTGTACAATTTCAGAGTGGAGATGGGGTGTGCAAAGATGAGTAACTGATTGCCCAATTGCCCTCAGTCTCTTTCCCTTTTAGGGGCCTGTGTTATCTTAAGAGTTTTATAGCTGACAGCTAGGATGAAAACACGGCATCATTTCCAAATGATTTCACAATCACCCATGTAACCAGAATTCTTTATAAAGAAAAAAGAGAGAGCTTATGTCGGCAAATTCAAATAGAACACAAGGAGAAATTTGAAAATAAATTATTTACCTTAGAGAGGGTACCTAAGAAAACAATATGAAGAAGTATCCAGTGATTTTCCTGTGAACTTGTGTACACAGATCTAAGGTTATCCAAACAAAAATAATTTAATTTCAGTTAACAATACAAACTTAAATGTAATATGTGGTTTATGTTAGTAAGTTACTAAGCTATGCAAAACTTATCATGGTTGTATTGGAATTTGAACATACCAAGTATAATACCACTAAATTCTTTACTCTTAACCCTTTTTGCTTATGTAGTCAACCAGCTGTTCTCAAACGATGGACCTAGGGCCAGCAGCATCATTACCTGGGAACTTGTTAGAATTGTAAATTATGGAGACCCACCCCAGACCTACTGAATTAAAATCTCTAGGAATAGGACCCAGCAATCTGTGGTTTAATAAGCTTTCCAGGTGATTCTAATGCACATTAAACTTGAGACCCATCGAACTAGAAGAAACAATTTAAAGTTCCTACAGTAATTCAGTCTGATCTGGTTAAAAGTCTATGCCTGATGATTAGTGAATTGTGTTTTAATTGTATTTTGGTGAATTAACTCAGGAAGTAAATATTCTTGCCATGGAGATAAAAGAATTTTATGACAGATTAAAAACAAATATGCATCAAAACAGGGATTAGTAGATTCTTACATTATTTAATCCAGAGTTCTAAGAAAATGCCTGAACTGTATACAACTTTCTCCAGTATCCATCTATCATAATGGACACTGTCATCCACTTCAAAGAGAAACTTTTGTGAGGGATTTCTTTCATGAAGATAGCTATATTTTAATTACATTAAGCCATTTTTGGATGAGAATATGTTTTAGTAAATGAGTTGATACACTGAGCTGGTGATCATAATGTGAGAACAGGACATCGATATAGGTAACTATTAAGAGGAGCAGAAGGAAAAGTCTAGAACTTGTCTCCTGCAGGTCCTCTTTCTATTCCTAGAAAGAGGCATCAATCTGGCCCATGAATGGCTTAGTCCTGAGGCATAGAGAGACACAAAGAGAAAGACTATTCCATAATACATGATCCTTACCTTATAATGTGTCTCACAACATAAGTTCAAAGCATAGCATTAAACATCAGGAAAGGGGAAAAAGGGGAGCTGAAATGACATCAAATAGAAAATGTAAAAGAAAACAAAGTTCATTATGTAAAGTGTGAAATATTCTAGTTGTTCTGTAGTGGTACAGAAATCATAGAGAAATACCACCAGAGCAGGCCATATTTCTCTACCATAATTTTTTTTTAACCTGCCCCATGACTTCTGGTGTTCTGATGTTCAAAATTGTGTCTATGCAAAATGTGTAGCTCCTGATGGAGGCGTGTAGCACATTACCTACAGCTGAGATGGAGCCTGAAGTGCTTGAGAGGATGGAGGTGCTTGAGGTCCCTGGGCAGGATCAAGGTTATCTCTGGGTCTTTGGCCCCTTCTAGGAGATACATGTTTCCAGACCACTCTGTTGAGCTCTTTCCACCTTCCTATGGCCCTTAGTGGGGCTATTTGGCAGGGTAGAATAGTGCAAAATAGTTTGATGGTTCAAATTGGAATGGGTTTCTTAGTGGCTTCCCCAGTTCTCCAGTGATACTATATTAGTTCATCCTCACACTGCTAATAAAGACATACCTGAGACAAGGTAATTTATAAAGGAAAGAAGTTTAACTGACTCACAGTACCAAATGGCTGGAGAGGCCTCAGGAAACTTACAATCATGGCAGAAGGGGAAGTAAACACTTCCTTCTTCACATGGCAGCAGGAGAGAGAAAAATAAGTGCTCAGCGAGGGGGAAGCCCCTTATAAAGCCATCAGATCTCATGAGAACTAACTCACTCTAGTGAGAACAGGATGGGGGAAAACACCCCCATGATTCAATTATCTCCACCTGGTCCCTCCCATGACACATGGGGATTATGGGAACTATAATTCGAAATGAGATTTGGGTGGGGACACAGCCAAGCCATATCAGATACCAATGGTGAAGGAGCACACATAGGACAAGAAATACTGAGAATTTTGAAGGATTCTCAGTGGTTAGGGGTGTGCTTGGGAAAAATAGTTTTTGTCCGCAGGACTGTGCCACCGTTTGTCAGACCTCCTTCAGTTGATTTGTTCAATTGTAGAAGTTCTTGGCCTGCAGAGGACACCATATTGTTGGCAGTGAAAAGGAAACAACAAGAATACTGCATACAAGATGATTTGGAGCATTCAGGAACACTATAAAGTTTATTTGCAAGCAGTAGGTTCAGGGTAAGATGTCAGAAGCAGCATTGGAGAGTTTAATGAGGACTGATACCTCTTAGTCCATAGGAAAATGGCAGAAGCTTGGCAAGAAAATAATAATTTTTTAAAATGTAGAGTGAGCCAAATTCAGGAATTTGTCCCCATATAACTTGGTGAATTTTGCCACCTGTACAAGTAGTGGATTTTCCTCAATGTGTTCTAAAATTGCTGCTTGGCACAGTTATTCTGTGGAGCCAAGGGGGAAAATAAAACAACAGAAAACAAAAAACAAAACTCTTTTCTTATTATTATTTTTGCTTTCCCACATAGAATCAACTTGTGGATTGCATAAACCACAGGATATAATTCCACTATTTCAGCCAGAAACTTTCCCATCTGACCAAAGACAATTGCAAATATGCTAAACTTGCTTTAATGAAAAGTCATTCTTTACATAGCTTACATCTACATAAGATGACAAGTCACTCAACAGATAAAGGATTCTTTGTCTGAATCAAACAAAGAGCCAGCTTTTCCACAAAAAAAAAAAGAAAAAGAAAAAAATGCCATTCTATTCTGAACTGAATGCACTTTCAACTAATGCTGTATTCGGTACCAAAACCAAAGGAGGCCCATCTGCTAGGAAGGCCAAAGGCCCATTGTGTGGCACATCAGTCCAGTCTGTTATGGAAATGGTCACTCTAAAACTGTTTACACTTTAAAACTGCATACTGAGAATTATGCTAACCTCTATTGACTGACTTCTGTTAAATGTGCTATTAAGAATCCAATTTACCCTGGCTTTCTCTAAAATGTGCTCAGACCAGTCAGATAGGTACATTATGATGGTCAATTGTCATAGGGTAGAAGTCAGTAGTACCTCATTAGCTCAAACACACCAAGCATTTGTTTCCAGTTTTAACAGGGGCTCCCTTGCCCAGGGATTATGGGAGTACTGATGGAGTATAGCCTTATGTGATGATGATTTGAGGTCCAGGGATAAATGCTGATTGAACAAGGCTGAAAGGCCATAAAGGGTGAACTATGACATCACTCTGCAAATCTGGCTGTGCATCTTCTGCTTAGAGTGAATATTTACAGATGTTATAACCTGAGTGTCAAGTCAAAATGAGATGATGAATTAGGTCAATTACTACATGGTAGACATGCTAGTCATGCTAATGCTTAGTAAATATAGTATACTTTTAATTATGATTACCAACACTCACATTTATTTTCTTTTGTCACTTAAATTATCAAGATTGTTAATACATTTATCCATTCACCGGTAAACTATAATTTAATTTTCTTTCTTTATAAATGTTTCTTTAACTTATTATTGAAAATAATCTAAAATCACCTTTGATATTTTCCTGTCCTTTCTCTAACCTTGTCTTTTAAATGATTACAGCAATAAAATGAAATTGCACCTTTTAATATTGTTCATCAGGCTAATTTACTTGAAAAAAAAGTGACACACACACACACAAATATTCTTTCAGTGTATAGGCCTACATCATCCACAATAGGTTATGGTAACTTACCATTTTCAGTGAATTCAAATTTTCAGTCGAACTACTGAATTCAACCTGAATTGAAAATCAGATCCATCTTCCTAGTGAGTAGCTAAAACCACTGCTAAAACTCTTGTCCCAGTTTTCTTGCTTTTATCCAAACCAAAATTGGAAAATGTTGATCATAACCTTGGGCTAACCTTCCTGTACTCGATTACTTAGAGGAAATTGTAATTTACTTTGCATTTTCTAAAATACCCTATTTTGTAAATATTTTGCCTTTTTGACTTCTTTATTAGGTATCATACTAATTTGAGAGCTAACAAGGATCTTACAAAAAGTACTAATTTTAAAAAACACAACTTTGGTTGGAATTTCAACACTCACTCTTATTAGCTTTGTCACATTAGCTGTTTCTCTAGCTTACTTTTGGAAAAATAACAGTGTTGTTCCAATGTGAAAATACCTTGTACTGAATAAAGAACAATACAATTAGTGGTTACCAAGCACTCAATATTTGGCAAAGCCTGGAGCAAGGCCAGCAAATAAGCCTAATGGGAAGGCCTATAGCCATGCAAATGTGGAGGCTGAACTCTGTCATGGCAACACACTAGGTGGCTTAGGCTTCTGCAAGAACACTAATTGGTGAAGTCCTTACTAAGCAAAAAGGAGAAAGAAAATCTCTGGAAGAAAAAAAAGTACTTTATGAATTTCTTTTTTTTTTTCTTTTTTCTTTTTTTTGAGGCAGAGCCTTGCTCTTTTGACCAGGCTGGAGTGTAGTGGCATGATCTCAACTCACTACAACCTCTGCCTCCTGGGTTCAAGTGATTCTCCTGTCTCAGCCTCCCAAATAGCTGGGATTATAGCACACATCACCATGCCTGGTTATTTTTTTGCATTTTTAGTAGAGACAGGATTTCACCATGCTGGCCAGGCTAGTGTCGAACTCCTGACCTCAGGTGATCCACCTGCCTTGACCTCCCAAAGTGCTGGGATTACAGGTGTGAGTCACTGCACCTGGCCTATATATTTAACTTTTACACGGATTATAAAATAATTCCAGGCTGGGCGTGGTGGCTCATGCCTGTAATCCCAGCACTTTGGGAGGCCAAGGTGGGTGGATCATGAGATCACGAGTTCGAGACCAGCCTGGTCAGCATGGTGAAACCCGTCTGCACTAAAAATACAAAAAATTTATCTGGGCATGGTGGCGCACGGCTGTAATCCCAGCTACTCGGGAGGCTGAGGCAGGAGAATTGCTCAAACCCAGAAGGCGGAGATTGCAGTGAGCTGAGATCATGCCACTGCACTCCAGCCTGGGTGACAGAATGAGACTGCCTCTCAAATAATAATAATAATAATTCCTGATTTTGGTGTTAAAGCATAGCAGGGTAAAATCTGATTAGGTTAGGAAAACAAATATACCAGGTTTTAATTTATTGTCTCTGTGTCCCAAATCTATCGTTCTTTGCCTGCTATCTGATAATGGAAGTAGACTTTATAATATTTCTCTTTTGCCAGCGAGAATGATAGTCTTGCCTATAGAAAAGGCCGGGGGGACACTGGAGGAGAAAGGGGTGTTTTTCTTCTTAGTTCTATTGTTCCTTCAGGTCAGCTTCCTGCAGCATGCAACTCTATCCATCATTTGGCTCCTACAGAGTGTAGTTTCTCTAGTGCTACGGTCCCGCCCACCAATTTCTCTGGGTTCTCCAGCATATATGCCCTGCAAAGCACTGCTTCTACAGATTGTGGTTCCTGCAACAGGAACCAGTGGCCAGCAGCTTTCCCTAGTACCTCTTTCAGTGCCTTCATGACAGAGTATTGCTGGTAAGGTACCTCCCTTTGAATGACCTCTCTTGGCATTTCTTCTGTGACTTTCACAGAAAGTTTTGAGGGGCAGAACCTTCCTGGAGATAGATTCCCCTGCAGAGGAAAATCTGCAGAGGGCAGATTTTCAGGAAGTTGCACCAGCAGGGCTCCTCAGCCATTTATCCACCTTCAGGAGAGTTCTAGCTGTGCCCTTTCCAAGAAGGTCTCAATCTTAGTCTGGTTCGGCAGAAGTGGCATGGTTGACTCTTCCTTGGGTACTCTATCTCAGCTGTAGTGTAGTGGCCAAGTCCTCTTCCTACTATTCCTCCAATGCTTATACTTCTCTTTAACTCTTCCTAGCCAATTTTTTTGTTACTCTAAGCTTCTGTTAATAATTCTTGATATTAAATTTTCCCTATTCAAAATACTGTGTGATTTCTAGATACTAATTGGACATGGACTGATATGATCAAATTTCTACTTTTCCTTATCTTTTATTGAAACCATTGTTGAACATCAGTGGGCCTCCTGAAATCTTAAGAGGATAGTGAAATATGAGTAAGAATTCTATCAAATTTTAAGTATTTGTTTACTTATTGATAATTAAAAGAATTGAGAATTAATTTTGGTATCCTTTCAGAAAAGTCATCCAAATCTTAAAAGGTAATGTAACCATTAAGGTTGTTATTTTCCAGAACTTTTATATTGCTGTACAGACCCTGTTTGAATATGATTAATGCCATTAAATAAGTGAATCTGTTATTATTTTATGGGTCAAAGTTTATATACAACCTTAAATCACTATTAAAATTGAAAAATGGACCGGGTGCAATGGCTCACACCTGTAATTCCAGCGCTTTGGGAGGCCGAGACAGGTAGATCACAAGGTCAGGAGATCAAGACCATCCTGGCTAACACGGTGAAACCCTGTCTCTACTAGAAATACAAAAAATTAGCCAGGCATGGTGGCGGGCGCCTGTAGTCCCAGCTACTCGGGAGGCTGAGGCGGGAAAACAGCATGAAGGAACCCAGGAGGCAGACTTTATTTTTCAGAAATCCATGTTTAATCCACATTTTTAACAAAGTAATTTTAGTTTATCATTGCATAGCTCTATAAATATTCTGGTTATATTTAATCACTTTTTTTTAACTTTTTTTTTTTTTTTTTGAGAGAGAGTTTTGCTATGTCACCCAGGCTGGCCTTGAACTCTTGGGCTAAAGTGATCCTTCTGCCTCAACCTCCCAAGAAGCTGTGATTGTAGGCATGAGACTGTTTGCTTCAGTCTCCCGAGTAGCTGGGACTACAGCCACCCGCCACCGTGCCCGGCTAATTTTATTTTTTATATTTTAGTAGAGACGGGGTTTCACCGTGTTAGCCAGGATGGTCTCGATCTCCTGACCTCGTGATCTGCCCACCTCGGCCTCCCAAAGTGCTGGGATTACAGGTGTGAGCCACTGCACCTGGCCAAGATTTGTCTTCTAATTCATCTTTGCTATTTGTGTATTTACTATTTACTTTTTGGTTAGGGGCAATCTCTTTGACTTAATTATATTTCAGTTTGTCTGCCTTTGAAATATGAGTAACAGTTTGCTAAATTGAAAGCATATGGTGATCTTATAAAGAATATTTGAGAGTGAATATAAAAAATATTTAAATGACAATGAAAAGAAATATTGATATGAGATGATATAAACAGTAACACAATCCTTGTTGGAGTTCAATAATCTCCAACTTAATAATTGATGAATACAATGAAGTTACTGAACTAGTGGAAGTTTTGACAATTTGACTTTTTTCAATATAGGTTTAGTATTTGCATTTATTTTAATTCTTTCATCATTAAAGATGAGCAAATATAGTATACATAGTGTGTACTAGACATTTGTTAAGACATTATTTTTTTCACCCGCTATCTTCCATAGCATTTTATTCTATAAACAACTAACTTGATCTTGTGCAATAAATAAGATATTTTAAAATAAATCTTTGGTCTTTTAAAATAGCTCTCATGTGTTATTATCTTGTGATATAAAAAATAGAAAGGAAATGGTAGAACTACATTTTCTGCTTAAACCACTAAATAGAATTTCTGTTACAGCACAAATGAAAATACCAGCTAAAGCAATATAAAACTTTGGTCTCTGGCTATCTTATCTCTACTATCTTCCTATAAAAGATTTTTCATTAACATAAAAGTGAGAGACAAATGTGAATATCCCTACAGTTTTTGAAGGGGAAAAGCCCTTGGCCATTAACACAGTAAGACAATGAGGCTTTGGTCTCACTGCTACATTCTTCCTAATATCACTCACTGTACTATAAGACTTTTATCTACTTTTTCTAATAAAGTTTTTGGGTAACATATCACACAGAAACACTTTGTCCAAGCTGTTGGAAAGTTTGGGCTTTATTGTTTTTCTGCCCCATTTTCTCTCTCTCTCTTTCTCTTTTTTTTTTTTTTTTCTCTCTCTCTGTCTGTTTTTTAAGATTCCAGTGACCTTTATGTCAAGCCCTTGAAGTTGTCCCATAGGTTCTTGGGTTCTGTTCATTAAAATAATTTTTTGTTGTTGTTCTTCAGGTCAGTTATCTACTAATGTGCATTCAAGTTAACTCTTCATTATTTCCAATATAAACTTAAGTCTGTTTACTGCATTTCAAAATTTCAGATATTATAGTTTGCATCTCTAAATATTTCATTTAGTCATATTTTACATTTTATAGTTCTTTGATGAGATATCTTATGTTTGTACTCATTACAAGCATATTTTTCTTTACCACATTGAGCACTCATTATAGGTTCTTTAAAGTCTTTTTGGAATAATTTCAACACATGGGTCGTCTTAGAGTTAACTCAACTGTTCTGTTCTTTAGGGAGCCTTTCTTAAGCTTCCTAGTTAGGTTCTTCTCTGGACTCTAAGAGTTTGGGGTATACCTCTTTCTCATTACCTATTGGATTAAATTTAAATAATCTGTTTATTTTACTGTGTTCTCAACTAGACCAAAATGCAAACTTCTCAAAGGAAAGAACCATGTCTTTTTAAAAAATCCGTTCCTTCCTGTACCCAGCATACTAACTGGAAAATATATTCAGTAGATGTTTGATTGATTACTTAACCAAACTCAGAGAGATAGACTTGTTAATCTTTCAGGTAAGATCATGCTTACTGGAAAGCAAGAACTTGGATTTGGGTATAAGTTTCACAGGCCAGAAACAAAATTTGGTGAATATACCTAGAGTTGGTCAAATTTTAGGAACTGATTCATGCTATCTAAAATCATAAGACATTGATGCATATATTACAGTTGCTATTAATTAAAATGCAATAGTAAATGTGCTTTTTAATGATTAATCCAGGTCTGCTTTTCAGGACTTTTATTTTGTATGTTAAGCATATTGTTTCATTTATTGTGATTTGTAAGTTTTAATGGACAACGCTAATATGTGCATACATGAAGACTTCTTTTTTCAATAGTTTTTTAGATACAAGTGGTTTTTGGCTACATAGATAAGTTCTTTAGTGGTGATTTCTAAAATTTTAGTGTACCCATCACCTGAGCATTTTACACTGTACACAATATGTAGTATTTCATCCCTCAGCCCCCTCCCAACCTTTCCCCAACCAAATCCTCAAAGTCCATTATACCATTCTTATGTGTTTGTGTCAGGACATACTATTTCTGGTGCTGTGCGTTTGGAGAAGGAACTAAACTTAGTAATCAAAATATTGTTGAGTACAGTAAAATAAAAGTGGCTTTATTAAGGGATAATTCATTTAAGTTGCAAAGGATTATAAACCATTTCTATTCCTTGATAAGGTATGATCAGAATACAAGTCTTCTCTCTACACGCTCTCCTTTGAAGAGTG
The DNA here is from genome assembly GCF_001698545.2 of Rhinopithecus bieti. NCBI lineage: Eukaryota > Metazoa > Chordata > Mammalia > Primates > Cercopithecidae > Rhinopithecus > Rhinopithecus bieti. The sequence goes on along the minus strand of NW_016813010.1, from coordinate 1,534,057 downwards.
CTAGACAAGTGCAGGTATCCTTCTGATAAGGTTTGGATATTTGTCCCTGCCCAAATCTCATGTTGAATTATAATCTCCAGTGTTGGAGGAGGGATGTAGTGGGAGGTGATTCAATCATGGGGGCAGATTTTCTCCCTTGCTGTTCTTGTGATAGTGAGTGAGCTCTCCCAAGATCTGGTTGTCAGAAAGTGGGTAGCACACAGTAACCAAAACAGCATGGTACTGGTACCAAAACAGACATAGACCAATGGAACAGAATACGGGCCTCAGAAATAACACCACACATGTACAACCACCTGATCTTTGAAAAACCTGACAAAAATAAGCAATGGGGAAAGGATCTCCCATTCAATAGATGGTGCTGGGAAAACTGGCTAGCCATATGCAGAAAACCGAAACTGGACTCCTTCCTTACACCTTATACAAAAATTAACTGAAGATGGATTAAAGACTTAAAT
>NW_016813010.1:1495995-1532196 GCF_001698545.2 Rhinopithecus bieti | reverse complement strand
CCCTATCAAAAAGTGGGCAAAAGACATGGACAGACAGTTCTCAAAAGAAGACATTTACATGGCCAACAAACATATGAAAATAAGCTCAACATCACTGATCATTAGAGAAATGCAACTCAAAACCACAAGGAGATACCATTTCATGCCAGTCAGAATAGTGATTATTAGAAAGTCAAGAAACAATAGATGCTGGCAAGGCTGTGGAGTGATGGGAACGCTTTTACCCTGTTGTTGGGAATGTAAATTAGTTCAACCATTGTGGAAGACAGTATGACATTTCCTCAAGGATCTAGAACCAGAAATACCATCTGACCCAGCAATTCCATTACTGGGTATATACCCAAAGGAATATAAGTCATGCTATAGTAAAGACACACGCACACATATGTTTATTACAGCACTGTTCTGTTTACAATAGCAAAGACATGGAACCAACCCAAATGCCCATCAGTGATAGACTGGGTAAAAAAAAAATGTGGTACCATGGAATACTATGCAGCCATAAAAAGCAATGGGATTATGTCCTTTGTAGGGACATGGGTGAAGCTGGAAGCCATCATCCTCAGCAAACTAACACAAGAACAGAACACAAAACACCTCAAGTTATCACTCGTAATTGGGAGTTGAACAATGAGAACACATGGACGCAGGGAGGGGAACAACACACACCAGGGCCTATTGGGTGGTAGGGGGTGAGGGGAGGGAACTTCAGAGGACAGATCAATAGATGCAGCAAACCACCATGGAACATGTAACAAACCTGCATATTCTACACATGTATCCCAGAACTAAAGTAAAATAATAATAATAATAATAAAAGAGAGTGTATAACATTTCCCCTTTCACCCTCTTCCTCCTGTTCCAGCCACGTAAAATGTGCCTGCTTCCCCACCGTCTCCTGCTGTTGTGGGAAGTCAGGGACCCCGAGTAGGGGGACCGGCTGAAGCCATGGCAGAAGAACATAAATTGTGAAGATTTCTTGGAAATATATTAATTCCCCAAATTAATACTTTTATAATTTCTTATGCCTGTCTTTATTGCAATCTCTAAACATAAATTGTGAAGATTTCATGGACATTTATCACTTCCCCAATCAATACTCTTATAATTTCCTATGTCTGTCTTTACTTTAATCTCTTAATCCTGTTATCCTCATAAACTGAGGATGTATGTCACCTCAGGACCCTGTGATGATTGCATTATCTGTACAAATTGTTTGTAAAACATGTGTGTTTGAACAATATGAAATCTGGGCACCCTGAAAAAGAACAGGATAACAGCAATTTTCAGGGAACAAGGGAGATAACCATAAGGTCTGACTGCCTGCAGGGCTGGGCAGAACAGAGTCATATTTTTCTTGTTGCAGAAAGCAAATAGGAGAAATATCATTGAATTCTTTTCCCAGCAAGGAATAACCCTGGGGAAGGAATGCATTTCCAGGGGTAGGCCTATGGACAGCCACTCTGGGAGTGTCTATCTTATGAGGTTGAAGATAAGGGATGAAATATGCCCTCATCTCCTGCAGTGCCCTCAGGCTTACCAGAATTGGGAAATTCCAGCCTGGTGAATTCTAGTCAGACCAGTTGTCTGCTTTCGAACCCTGTTTCCTGTTAAGATGTTTATCAAGACAATGCATGCCCAGTGGGACATGGAACCTCATCAGTAATTCTAATTTTGCCCTGGCCTTGTGATCTTGCTCTGCCCTTCTGCCCTTGTGATCTTTTATTGCCCTTTGAAGCATGTGATCTTTGTGACTTACTCCCTGTTCGTACCCCCTGCCCCTTTTGAAATCCCTAATAAAATCGTGCTGGTTTTGTAGCTCAAGGGGCATCACGGAACCTATGAATATGTGATGTCACCCCAGAGGCCCAGCTGTAAAATTTCTCTCTTTGTACTCTTTCTCTTTATTTCTCAGACCGGCTGACTCTTAGGGAAAATAGAAAAGAACATACTTTGAAATATTAGGGGTTTGTTCCCCCAATATTCTGCCATGATTGAAAGTTTCCTGAGACCTCCCAAGTCATGCTTCCTGTACATTCTGTGCAATTATAGTTTAGACCTAAAGCTGACACTATCTCATAGTTCTGGGAACACTTTTTTCTTTACCCTTAAATAACTACATATAGGTTCTTAGCTAAATGATAACCAACTTAATGGTATGTATTCATCCATCCATTCATCCATCCATCTGTCCATGTCTGAAATACATCATTTACTGAGAGCCAGGAAATTTTCAAGGCAAATGGAGAGGTACAGCCCCTACTATCATAGCACTTACAGTCTACTAGTGAAAGCTGTTATTAGATAAATAGTAAAGCAGAAGTCTCATGGTGTTATAACATAAAAGGTCAGAGAGCTTTGAAAACATGTAGTAGACAAAGGGAATTTTGAAAACATATAGTGGACAGATTTCTGATTTCTAAACCAGAAATCATGGAAGGTATCTCAGAGAAAGTGGTGTTAAGTTGAAAGCTGGAGGATAAGTTGTGGTTAGCTGAAAAAGGGATTGGTGGGAGGAGATAGAGGCATATTTTAGGAACTAAAAGGAATTCAATGTTATTGGAGCAGAATACAAGAAAGAGAGTAGTGAGAGATGAAATCAGAGAACACCAAATAGAGGCCTCTCTTTGGAAGATTTCTGAATAATATTTTTTAGAAATTTATCCTCATTGTGTTTAAAGAGTAGTTATTAATTTTTAATGCAGATAATTTTAAAAGCAAATAAAGGGATATAATCCAACTATCCAAATAACTTCTGTTGATATTAAAGCAAATGAACAAAACAAAACAAAAAAATGAAAAAAAAATTATTTTTCACTTAATGCAGAAAAGAATAAAATAAAAATGAAAGCCTCTGTCTGTCAGCCTAATCAAACTCCCTAAATTTAACTGTCATTTAAAGTTCCATTGAGTTCCTTCCAAGGTGGGATACAGGAATATTTATCAATCTAATTAATTATCTACCTATCTATCAATCTTTATTTCTGTGTATGATTCTGCTCTACTTCTATACATCATAGTGTATTTTGAATATTGTTTATATGAACACACAGCATTATCCGATGTTTTGACAGCTATATTTACTCAATTATGTGGCTATGCCAGTAATTAAGTTATTTTTCCTTGGTTTCAAACCTAGTCTTCTAAAACTCCTTTATGATGCGGTAGCTGGAACTCTGTAAACTATGTTTTCCTTCCCATGTGCTGTCTACCACTTTTCCTCTTTATTAATCTCTGCCTGTAAAGGATAGTAGAAGAGGAATGGAGGGCTGGAGGATGGAGAATGTCCTTTCTGTTTTCTGTCTATTTCTATTTCCTTCCTTCATTATTGCTATTTGATGTTTGTCCTGTCTCTCATCCCAGCATCACTTCTTTCTCATGAAAGTGTCAGTTAATTCAGCAGCAGCAGCAGCTGATTGAAATACCCAGAATGAACTCCTTTGTATCCTCTCAGAGACATGAGTACTGATCATGGAAGTCACTCCTCAGAAGGCTGTGCAGGGCCACATTATGACTTTCACAGGCCTTAGACACTTATGCTTTTGTGGGCTCCATCTTTCATAAAAAACATCAAAATCTATGTTTACAACTCCATAATACAAAAACAAGTATATAAGTGTTACATATCAAAATAATTTCTTTGACCTAAAAGTTCATTTTTCTTCTGATTTTAGAACAAGTCACAACATTCTCATGGGCTCCTAAAAGTATTTTGGGCTTTGGCTCTGTGCCTACATTACCTTATGGATAAGTTGGCCCTAGGTCTCAGACTCAGACCCACTGGCTTCTCATCCTAGCTCAGAAGGACCAGTATCAGCCAAGAAGTGTTTCCTTCCCAAAGCTCTGAGACCCAGCTACATGGGTGCCCTTCCTCTAATTTGTTTTAATAATTCCAGTTTGTGTTGGCAGGTTTGATTTCTTCTGTGGCCTCTGTCCTGGGCTTGCAGATCACCACCTTCTTGTGGTGTCCTGCATGGTCATCCCACTGTCTGTGTTGTCTGTGTCTAGTCATATTAGATTAAGGTCTACTCTAATGACCCCATTTAACTTAATCACTTCTTTAAAGATTCTGTCTCCAATTAATCACTTCTTTAAAGATTCTGTCTCCAAATAGAGTTATATTCTGATACCGGGGGGATAGAGCCTCAACATGTGAATTGTGGGTGAATATGGGGAGATACAATTCCACAATTCAACCCATAAAAAGAAGTAGATTTGCCAATACTTATTTAACCAGAATCATGAGTGGGCATTATTTTCAGCTTGAGCTATTACAGACATGTATTAGCAAACATCTTGAACATATGTCTCAATTCATATATTCAAATGCAGGTATTTATGGCACTAATTTTTTAGGAGGAGACTGCAGAGTACCTTCATTTTAGTTAATAATTTTCATTGCTATTGCCTTTTTGCACTCCTGAAATCATCATATTCTCCCTCAAAATATATGAGCATGGTGGCATTATCATCAAACTATTATATTTTGCTGATATGAAGAGTGAAATATATCCCTGTTTCACTTTGTATTTCTTTAATTATGAGTCAGGATAATCATTTCATTTATATGTTTATTGTCTATGTTTTTTTTGGCTATATATTTTGCTAGCTTTTTGTTGAACGATTGCTGTTTATAATTGATTTTTATGTGGCAGATTTCATCTCTGCTTTCTTTAAGTGTCCTTATATTTTCACATTAACTAGATAACTTGTCATTGTCTTCAGGTCTTGCTTTCTAAATGACCTCCAACATTCTAGAATCTTTTCCACCAAAAGACAGAATTAGGAGTATCTCCTAGATATTGGGTTTATTTTGTTCACATCTAACACTTACCGTATCTCATCATACAGAATTAACATTGCTTTCTACCTTCTTGTCTTCCTTACTAGATTATAATCTTGAGAACAAGGTCCTTGGTTTGTTTCTTGAAGAGACCCAGGAAATTATGAGTGCCTGACTTTATACGATTCTCTCTCTCTCTTGTTCTCTCTCTCTCTCTCTCTCCATATATATGTGTATATATGTATATATGTGTATATGTGTATATATGTGAATATATGTATATATGTGTATATGTTTGTATGTATACATATATGTGTGTGTGTATATATATATATAATATAGACAGAATAACACTATATAGTTATTCAAAATAAATACTAGTTACTGGATTTCAACCACAGCATCAACACAATGTTTTTGTACTAATGGAGTTATAAAACATAGCTTTTAATATGTAGTGGGACTATCACTCACTCCATAAATATTCCTAGCTAAAACAAATGTATGATTTCTTCTGTCTTGTAGGAAGCCCCTATATTCATTTTAATATTTCTTATTTAAAATAATTAAATAATTAAAATAATATATAGGCTGGCTAATGGATAAAAAGAGTAAAGGTTTATATTGAGCCATATCTCTCAGAGTTTTGAGTTTGAAAACCATTGATTCAAATGTGTTTGAAGATCTAGTCAGTCAGCATCCTTCATTTGTATATCTCCACGTCCTGAATTTAGCCAACAAAGTGAATATACTGGTTGTGAACAGCATGTGATACTTTCCACAAGAGCAGAGCAGAGATAGTTTTATTTTCAGTGTTAAAAAGTATTTCAATTATATATAGGTGGAGGCCATCTATGTTGCTCAGGGGTAGTTCATAATAGAGACTTGTTTTGTTTTTTTTTTTAGTAGAGGCAATCTATGTAGCAGTTCAGGACTTGGGCTTGGGACCTCTCAAGTTTGAATCTTAGCTCCACCACTTCTAGTTTTGTCACTTTTTCCATGCCACTTAAATGGTCTGGATCTCTAGTCTCACCATCTGTAAAATAAAGATGATGATAATATTATCTACCACAAGGAATTGCTGGGAGGAGTGTAAGAGATAAGGTCTATGAAACATTTAACACAATGCAATTAGGACACTAAGCTACCATCATTATTAGTATCATCTTCTTTTCTAGGTGGTTGGAGCTTCTTTCGAGTGTGGTGAGTTGGGAAGATTTCCACTGACCTCTGACTTTTCAAGGTTGAGGAGGTGGCACATTAGTTATTAGATTGCTATGGAAATTAAGCTCACATTGACTACAATAAGCAGTCACTGTGAAAAAGAGACCAGTCTTTCAGCCTGTGATGAAACAGCGTTTAAACTGCGTATGTATATGTGTATGTGTTCCTGCACTTGTATATCTGCATGTATTCTTACACATGTACATGCTACACTCAGCCTATAAGCCTTCTCATTAGGAAACCGTGGCATATTTTGGCACTCACTCCATAAATATTCCTAGCTACTTTAAATCAAATGTGTGATTTCTTCTGCCTCATAAGGTGTCCCTGATACTCGTTTGAATATTTTTTAATTATAAAAAAAGATTTGTGAAGTGTGATATACATGGAACAGTGCCTTGGGCCTCCGTGGGGTTGATTCTGGCCAAAGATAAAAATGAAAGTAGAATTCTTAATTGGTTTTCGTGATGCCTAATTATTCTGGGGCCTGTCTGAAATGGAATGCATTTTTTTTGTGTGTGTGGTGAGTTTTGTGGCTGAAAAAAGAGACAGCTGCCTGAATGGTGAGATTTCAGAAGGTCCCCAAAGTACCCTGGTTTTCAGTATCTCCTCATCATACCTGAAATTAGAGGAACATTTCAACTGAAAAAAAATCTTTGCATTTTTCACAAGTGACTTCAGGAAATTCAAACACTGTGGAAAGAATAAACCATTCTTATTTGTTACCTTTTTGAAGGGACTTGTTTCCTGATTATTTTCTAATATAAAGGCTAATAAAGATGGACCTGTCAAACAAATAGGTAAAGACCAGGGACTTTTCAGAAGCCTGTGTTTGATATTATTGTGGAAAAACTGAAGAAACTGTTTTTTTTGTTTGTTTGTTTGTTTGTTTGTTTGTTTGTTTTTTGAGATGGAGTCTTGCTCTGTCGCCCAGGCTGGAGTGCAGTGGCAGGATCTCAGCTCACTGCAAGCTCCGCCTCCCGGGTTCACGCCATTCTCCCGCCTCAGCCTCCCGAGTAGCTGGGACTACAGGCGCCGCCACTTCGCCCGGCTAATTTTTTTGTATTTTTAGTAAAGACGGGGTTTCACCGTGTTAGCCAAGATGGTCTCGATCTCCTGACCTCGTGATCTGCCCGTCTCGGCCTCCCAAAGTGCTGGAATTACAGGCTTGAGCCACAGCGCCCGGCCAGAAACTGGTTTTAAAATATATACACACACATACTTTTTTGACCCCTAAACATATATATTTGTATGTATATTTCTATATACATGTATATTTGTATGTGTGTATCAATATACACACATATGTATTTGTATGTACATATGTACATATATGAGTGTCTGATAAAAGATTAATTTAACCTAATGCTTTGATTTTGAACCACCTAATTATACTGCTCCTGCCTTGAAAGAAGAGCATCTCTCACAGTGTGTATTAATACATACTTTTTCAAGTCTAAAATGTATTTTATTTCATTTATGTCTGTTAATGTATTTATCTCTGGGTCATATAATTATGATTTTACATTTTTATACTGTATATTTTTTTTAAAATAACTATTTGTTTAACTAGAAGTAAGAAAAATAAGAAAATGTCCATTAGGTTTCTACCCACTCAAGGAATTGACTTGTAGCTACCTAATCCCCTTGATCAATCATGAAGCAACCTGTGCTTTAGAGGAATTGGAACGGAACACTATATAGTTATTCAAAGTCAATACTAGTGACTGGATTTCAACCGCAGCATCAATACAATCAGAAAGAGAATTGATAAAATGCAAAGTTGGTGTGACTTCTGAAGGATTTTAGCTTAGCAAAATAAACCCTAAAAAATCATCAAATCATTTTCTAAACTTCAATTTTGAGGAGAGGAAAATCAAAAGCTTTTACCAAACTTTATACAGAAATGAGTCAGAAAGCTTCAATTCAGTTCAGTAAACACTTATTCAGTGTCTACTGTGTGCCTACGAGATACCACAACATGCTCAAGATATGTACAAGAAATCAACGATTATGGAGAAAGTGTTTTAAATAAACAAGGAAAATGTCTGAAAGGATGTACGACAAAATTACCAGAGGCTTACTCTGCATAGTAAGATTATGGATGATGATTTTTCTCATTTTGCTTCTTTGCCTATACTTAAGTTTATACTCATCTCTCTCTCTCTCTCTCTCTCTCTCTCTGTGTGTGTGTGTGTGTGTGTGTGCACATATGTCTACCTCCTATGACTTTACTATCTGCATTTTATATGGATGCTCCTTTGTGATTTTTATTTCTGCTTCCTCAATCTGCAATTCTGTCCTACTGGGTAATAACATATTAGTGGAAAGAGAGTATTTTATACAGCAAGTTTTTAACTCATCTTTCTATGCTTACCTGGATGCCATGCTATTGTCAATCTAAATGCCACCTACTTCAAGAATTCCCACCTCCTCTGTGATGCTGTCTCTGACCCTAAATCTTAAATACTTGTCTCTTTCAGTGATGAACATTTGGTGATCAGATACCTTGTACTGCTATTTATCTTAATACCTTACCCTACATAGTATGCATATTTTAGATTTCAAAGCAATTTCACATAAATTATCTCTTTTTTATTCTGTGAGATAGCCAGGGTGGATATAATCCCTGTTTTTGTTATGTGGGAAAACAAAGGATTAAGTAATTTGCCTAAATTTCTAAAGAGCCAAGACCAATAGCATAGACTTTCTGACTCTTTATATGATTTTATTTTCAGCATATGAGGCTACAATTTGTTTATTTTTATTTAGAAACCATTTTTTTTTCTCTCTGACTACACTGTAAATAAACTCTGTGAGCTCAGGGACCCATCAGCACTTAAGACTATAGTATCTTAAATAGGTCCCCTATAAAATTATCGACTGTTTAATATTTTGACAATGTCTTTGAGGCAAATTAACTTATAAATCAAAGCAAATTTTCCAAGCTCATCTTTAAAAGATAAACCTCACAATACTAATTCTGCAGCTCTATCCGTCTTCAAGCGTTTATTTTAATATTTCATTTTAAGGTATATGTGCTTGTTTATTTTAAGATGTAAGCAGGAAATTTAGATACAAAATCCGCATTTAGAGAGAGAAGACTTGACACTTTCTTTCAACTGAAAGGGAAAATTAAGAGAGGAATGACTTATTGAGGAGAGATGAGTGTAACTGACAAAATCTCTCACTGGAATAGGAGAAAAGAAAATCCTAGGGGGAAGAGAGAGGCATAATTAAATGTTTTAATGTAGGGGTTCTTTCTGGATTGTATATATTGCTGACAAGACAGGGGATAGGAGGCTGTCACAGGTATAAGGCAAGATTCAACAAGGTTTGCATATACTGATGAGCTGAGATTTCCAACCACCAGTGGTGTCCGAAGTGGATAAAGTCCTAGCAAGTCACTCTAACTAGAACAGCAAAATTTTGTGGTAAGAATTGATGTTTCTGGATGAGTTGGTTGGATTAAGGAGCAAGGTAAATCACTCAAAAGCTAAAGGTAGGAAATGAATACCTAAGGGAGAGTACAATTTTTCTATTTATAGCAAAAGTAAAATCTAGTTAGACAGTGATAGCAATGAACTGGGGTACTGACACATACTCCGTAGTTCTTTCAATCTTTGTATATATCATACAAACTTAAAATAATGTTTATGTTATAGTGAGTAATGAAATTAATATAATATATGTTTTGTACAAAAATAATGGTGGGTAGAAGCATGTGCCTATCTCTCTCCTTTCTTGGATAATCTCTATGGAAGGTACTTTCATTCATTCAACACTTACTTTGTCAATCACCATATAAGGTAGGCTCAATACTAGGCACTGGGGTTGTAATGGTGATGTGAGCAGACATGAGCTCTGGCTTCACAAAGTTTTCAGTCTGGTTGTGGGATGGAGATTCACAAATAAATGTAAAATTTAAAACTGTGGTAGAAGCTTGAAAGGAGAATCTTGGGTTGCTATGGAAACATATGGCAGAAAGATGAGACAAAGTCTGGATGATACAGAATTCTCATTTGAGGAAGGGACATTTGACCTGAGGTTAGAAAGAATTAACTGCATCATTGTAGGTTGGGAAAATAGTGTACAAAAATGAGTATACAAGGCAGAGAGACCACAGGGACTTCAGCATCCAGTCTAGGAATATCATGACTGTGGAAGAGCCAGTGTAGAACTGTGCATACTCTAATATCTACATGGGGACCTGCCCAATGAGCAGGCCTTGTGTCTAAGGAGAACTTGTCAACCCAGAGAACATCCTCTGCAGAGTCAGTGTTGTATGATGACACACAAGTTTTTCTAATAAAGATTTTAAGAAGAGGCATAATAATGTAACAGTAGTTATAAAAAAAAGATGAATATGGTAATTTAGTAAATACCTATTTTGATGGTCATGCACTTGCAGCCTGTTGTTTATTTGACCACTGCTATCATCTGAATTGTGTCCCCTTCTCCACCCTCCACACCAAATTCTTGGGGAGGTAATTAGGTTTAGCTGAGGTGATAAGGATGGAGCCCTCATGGTGGATTAGTGCCTTTATAATAAAAGGCACCAGGGAACTTGCTGTCTCAGTCTCTCTGCAATGTGCGGACACAGCAAGAAGGTGGCTGTCTGCAAACTAGGAAGAGAGCCCTCACCAGAATCCATGATGGCATCCTGATCTCAGATTTCTAGATTGTGAGAAATGAATATCCAAGTAATTTTGTTGTGAAAGTCTGAGCTGACTAATACACTCACAAATTGTTGTTTAAATTTTTTTTAATTGTCAACATTTAAAAATGGTCAATGGCCACATATGATGGCTCATGTCTGTAATCGCAGCACTTTAGGAGGCCAAGGCAGGCAGATCACTTGAGGTCAGGAGTTTGAGACCAGCCTGGCCAACATGGTGAAAGCTCATCTCTACTAAATATACAAAAAAAAGAAAAAGAAAATTAGCCAGGCATTGTGGTGCATGCCTGTAGTCCCAGCTACTTGGGAGGCTAAGGCACAAGAATTGCTTGAACCTGGGAGGCAGAGGTTATAGTGATCAGAGATCTTGCCACCATACTCCAACCTGAGCGACAGAGCAAGATCTGGTCCAGTGTGCCCACTTTCGCACAGGATATCAATCTGGCTGGAACTGGGTAGTGTTTGCTCCCTTTTAACAAAATTCATGTCCCAGTTCACACTTTTTTCATACTCATTTCACTTTTTAAAATCTTATCCATTGTCTGGCTTTTAGCTTTCACTGGTATGGTTCCTTTGGGCATTCAGATTTGTGACCCTTTCACCACATTAATCAGATCTAGGAAAATAGTAATGGAAATTTAAACTAGAAAATATCATATACTATATTTAGAAGATAATTTTTTTATTATTATTTTTTGAGATGGAGTCTCACTCTGTCGCCCAGGCTGGAGTGCAGTGGCACGATCTCAGCTCACTGCAAACTCCGCCTCCTGAGTTCAAGCGATTCTCCTGCCTCAGCTCCCACAAGTTGCTGGGATTATAGGCACCCACCACCATGCCTGGCTAATTTTGTATTTTTAGTACAGATGGAGTTTTATCATGTTGGCCAGGCTGGTCTTGAATTCCTGACCGTGGGTGATAGGAGGCCCACCTCAGCCTCCTAAAGTGCTGGAATTGCATGCATGAGCTGCTGTGCCAGCCGGTAGATGATTTTTAAATCTCATATCAAAACTGTAATAAAAGGTAGGAAGCACAAAACTTCAGAAATCCTTGGATGTGGCAGGTAAATAAGTTTTAACATCAGTTGATAGTTTGACAATTCCTTTACTAACTACCCCTTACTTTCTCTTATTCTAGTAATTATCCCCACTCCTGCATTACTGCACAGAAAATAGACTCTTTGATAATGAAAACGATGACGTGACAGAGTTGGTTAAAAAAATTATTGTAATTAAAAGAGAAGAGAAAAATCATATTTTCATATATCAAAATTACTGTGATTTTCAAAAATCATTAAACTCTTGGTTGAATTATCCCAAGAGTCCTTTCCTAGTCTCACAGACTTCTTAGTCTCATTTATCTTCTTCACAAAATAAGAAAGAAGAATTTGCTATTTGTCCAATGAAAACACATACATATTTTAGAGGACAGAAAGAAATATTAGAAATTAGTCTTAGATTATAGTCCAGAAAGGATCTTGAGAAAATCAGCCAAATAGATGGAAAGAAAGAGTAAGATAGCACTCTAGGTTATTTTCTCTATCTCTTTTTTTACTGAGAATTTATGTGTGTGGGTTTAGTATCTCCCCCAGCACCCACTCCGTGTTGGTTTTCCTTGATTTTCTTCCCACCTTTTTTTTGTTGTTATTGGGAGTGGGGGCAGAGTCTTGCTCTGTTGCCCAGGCTGGAATGCAGTGACACAGTCTTGGCTCACTGCAGCCTCAACCTCCTGGGCTCAAACGATACTCCCACTTCAGCTTTGCAAGCAGCAAGGACTATAGGAGGCACATGCCACTAGGCCTAGTTAATTTGATTTTTTTGTAGAGATGAAGAGATGAGGTCTCACTATGTTGCACAGGCTGGTCTTGAACTCCAGGACTTGGGTGATCCTCCCGCCTTGGCCTTGTAAAGTGCTGGGATTACAGGCATGATCCACCATGCCCAGCCCTTCCCACTGATTTTTATTTTTCTGGTGTACTCTTTTCATTTCAGCAAATGACCCAATATTGTTCCGGTTTCCCGAGATGGAGATTTGTGTGAAGACATTTTATTAGGCTGTGCTTTATGAGTACAACACCCGTAAGGGAATGAACAGTTAGAAAGCAAGAGTAGGTAGAGGGAAAAGTACAATGTAGTTGCAAGAGAAGTCTCAGCTTATCTTATAGTTCTTGTAATTATTGTTTGCCAAAACCTCTTGAAATATTTTACTAACCAGTCTATTCCCTTGCACCAGTATTCCATACGTTCACACACTGTGAAGGTTTTAATAATTGCACTGCTACAGTGCATCAGAAGCTAGCAGTGTTCTTTATACAATCAGGGGTATGGTTTTCATGGTATTGGGCCCTTTCTACCAATGCATTCTGTATCGCTTTGATAAAAGGATATTCCTATCCTCTATCACAGAATAAAGTCAGGCTCTATCACAGAATAAAGTCAGCGGAGGTTGTCCATGTAGGTAGTATGTCCACTCAAACATACTACTTCCGCAAGTCTTTGAGTCCCTTCGTCCACCATCTTACATGGCAGTTCTAGCATTTCACTCCATGTGAATGACTACTTTTTCTAGCTTTCCCAGCTGCTAATCCAGGGTGTTGGTGGTGCCTTTTGTTTGCTTGTTTGTTTGTTTACAACAAACAGCTTTACTGAGATATAATTCATGTACCACACAATTTACCCATTAAAGATGTTGAATTTAATGGTTTTTGGAATACTCACAGAATTGTTCAACCATCAACACAACTAATTTTAGAGCATTTTTATCACCTTAGAACGAAACCCAGTACTCTTTAGCTATCACTCCCCATTCTCCCTTTCTAGGCAAGCATGAATCTGCTTTTTGTCCTGTAGATTTGCCTGCTATATTTTTTTGATACTTTATATATATTGAGTCATATAACATGCAGCCTTCTGTGAATGACTTCTTTTAGCATAACGTTTGCAAGGTTCATATATGTCACAGCACATATTATACAACATTCCTTTTTTATTGCTGTTTATATTTCATTGTATGTATATGCCTCATTTTGTTTATCCACTTATCTGCTGGATAATTTTTGTTTTCATTTTTACTATTATGAATATTGCTTCTCTGAACATTCATGTACAGGCTTTTATATGGACATATGTTTTCAATTAGTCTGCGTACACACCTAGGAGTAGAATTTCTGGATCCTATAGCAATTCTATATTTAACCTTTTGAGAAATTGCCAGACTGTTTTCCAAAGTCGTTGTACTATTTTACACTCCTACCAGCAGTGTATGAGGGTTTCAATTTCTCCACATTCTCCTTAAAACTTGTTATTTATTTGTTTTTATTATAATCATCCTAGTGGGATGTGAGGTGGTTTCACATTGTGGTTCTTATTTGCATTTCACTCATGACTAATGATGTTGAGAATGTCTTCATGTGCCTATTGATACATAAAATAAGACTGGAGAAATGCCTGTTTTAATTTAATTTTAAATTGGGCTATTTGTTTTTTAAGTTTTAAGAGATCTTTACATATTCCTGATATAAGTTCCTTATGAGATATGTGATTTGCACATTTTTTTACTCATTCTGTGGGTTCTCTTTTAATTTTTTGATGATGTCATTTGAAAAATAATAGTTATTAATTTTAATGAAGTCAAATTTATCTAATTTTTTACTTTGTTATTTGTGCTGTTTGTGTGATAGCCAAGAAAACATGGGCTATGGCTTTTCTGGTGTGTCACCTTGGCTATGCTAAAGTGCCCAGTTGTTTTGTTTTTTTTTTTTGAAATGGAGTTGCGCTCTGTCACCAAGGCCGGAGTGCAGTGGTGCGATCTCAGCTCACTGCAAACTCTACCTCCTGGATTCACGCCATTCTCCTGCCTCAGCCTTCTGAGTAGCTGGGACTACAGGTGCCCACCACCATGCCTGGCTAATTTTTTGTATTTTTAGTAGAGATGGGATTTCACCGTGTTAGCCAGGATGGTCTCGATCTCCTGACCTCATGATCAGCCTGCCTCGGCCTCCCAAAGAGTTGCAGTTTTTTAATCAATACTAATTTAGGTGTTACTGTGAAGGGATTTTGCTGATATAATAAAAGTTCTTAATCAGTTGATTTTATGTAGGAGGCACTATCCATCTGGGAGGCCCTAAGTGCAGGGATGAGGCTTCTCTGAAAGACAGAAATAATTGTGGATTACAACTTTGGTCTGTATTTGTGAATTTTCATCTCGCTCTTGATCTTCCCTTACTGACTGCCTTCTCCATGAATTAGAACACACTTAGCCCCGATAAGTGTGTAAGCCAATTTCTTTGTAAAAAAATTAGGTGTGTATACATGTACATATATATGTGCATACATGTGTATGCATGGTATACACACAGGCACAATTTCCTATTGGTTCTGCTTCTTTGAGTGAGCTCTGAGTTCAGTGATATAGTAGTGTTAAATCTGGTGTTGTCAAAGGATAGTGTTTCCCTATCAACAAATTTATCTCAGTGAATATATTAACATGATTTTTAAAAAGAAATGATCCCTTTTCCAGCTTTATGTTCTGCCCTCCTCCTCTCGACCCATAGTCTCAGAATCCAAGTCCATACCTACCTCTCCAACTCTGTTGGAATACGCTGTATGTATCCTGAAGCTCCTTTAGTATATATTACCTTGGGTCTCTAAACAGACCCAACAGTCTTGCAACTAGATTATGTCATATTTTTATAATTATTGGTCTACAGCGCATTTAGGAAGGTAGGAAGGAATGTTCTCCTGCAAAGCAGATGCCTTGATATGTTCATTGGACAATAGTGGAGCACACCTACACTTTAACCAGGAGGACAGACCACTTCTTCAGGGAAGTCAGTTCAGGGGAACCTAGTGACTCAACTTTTTTTTTTTTTGTTTATCCACTCAAATAGCCCCATCCTACCTCTGAAGATCTCACTTCTTCTCAATCAGAACCTTGACCATAGTAATAAGATGTTCTGGTGGTTGGGAATTTGATCTTCTCTGGGTTCTGCTAATCATCTGCCTTAGTCCTGAGTTTAATAAACATGTTGTGTGCACTGCAGTTATAGTAGGTGAATGTATCTTTACATTCTGCCAAAAACGTCCACTTCTTTTTTTGTTTTATTTTTTCAAGTTGGTGATCATTTAACCTCGGACTATCATTAACTTGTTCAGTTCATTGACAGCTTCCAGAAAGCCATGCAAAGCCATAGTCTTGAACCTCTCAATCACATGACCTAATGCACTAACCAGTGCTTCCCTTTCTATCAATATTTCAATCCATTTCATTAATTGTGACAGTTGTAACAAGGGACCCATTATAGCATGCTACAATACTATCGATGTCTATCACGGAAGGGGCCCTCAAGGCTGGCCTGTTAGCAGGTGATGACCTAGTTCCAACATCCCATTTTTAGATGTTGCTTGTAGAGCCTCAACTAACACAAATCCTCTCAGGTTGGATACCCTGGAAACAGATTCTGAAGCCGAGATCTGGGTAAAGGAAATTATTGGGAGGGTTTTCTGGAACCACACCATCTGAGGGAGTGGAAAGCAAGACTGGACAGAGAAAGAAACAGAACTGCATTCCACAACAAAGGCCTCAAATGCACCTATGGAGATCTCTGAGCTGGGGTGGCACTTTAGAATTGTTCTGAATTTTGCTCCACATTTTAGCGGGCCAAGCCTTTTTAGCCTATTATCTACCAGTCTTTGTCTAGAGGCTGTCTCTGGGAAGGATGTTCAGCTTTGGGCAAGGCAGCAACTTTCAGCTGAGAGCAGTTTCCAGGGAGGGACTTGGCTATGAGCAGTTAGCAGCCAACACTCCCAGAGGCTGGGGAATGAGTGCCTTTTTCCTGAACGTGGGAAGGAAGGATTTGGGCAGCACACCACAGCATCTGCTACATCACACCACCATCCACACAACTGCTCCGGCTCAAAACCTGGATCCTTCTTCTTCTCACATCCCACATCAAGCCATCAGAGTCCGCTTGATGAGACCTCCAAAATATTGCCTGTATTTGTTCACCTCTCATCACTTCTACTGCAAAAATTCATATCCAAACAACTTTTTCCTTCACCTGGATGACAATCTCCCAATAATTTTCCCTGCATTAGCCTATTACCATTCATCCATTTTCTTCACAACAGAATAATCTTCTGAAACCATAAAGTGTATTTCATATTTTAGAACCTTCTAATTGTTTCTTACGGCAGGTAGCATAAAATTGATGTTCATTATCATGGTCTACTCTCATCATAACAGTTGCCCTTTTTGAGTCCAGAACCTGCTAAGTACACGACATTCATTATCTCATATAATCCTCACAGTAGCCCTTTCAAGATGTTATTAATGTCACTATTTTACAGATAAAGAAACTGTGTCTTAGTGACGTTAAGTATCCATCATGACTGCAGCTGCAAACCAGTAGAGCCTGGCTTTGAACTTAGTCCTGTCTGATCCCAAAGCCTTACACAATTCTACCATCCCTGTTGTTAATATGTACATATATACAAATTCCAAACTCTTGCCCTCGTTTTAGACAAACATTGTTTTGGCTTCTCAGACAATCTCTCACCTATGAAATCATCACCACTATTAGCAACTCATTTTTTTTTCTAAGAACATAAAGTATTTAATAAATATAACTTAATTTTGTATTTTGTCTTCATGAATAGTTGGAAAATGATGGAGTCAAGAAATAATTTCAAATGGGGAAAGTAAGCCATAAGGTGAGAACTGTCAAGGTATCCAAGTTACCCAATTCTGGGAAGAGGAATAGAAATACATCACCAGCCTCTGAGCAACACCTTTTCCTACCATGGCCTCCTGTCAACCTGTGGGAGTTTCTTCATGAGAATACTATCTCTATTTTCTTTCTTTCTTTCTCTCTCTCTTTCTTTCTTTCTTTCTTTCTTTCTTTCTCTTTCTTTCTCTTTCTTTTTTCTTCTTTCTTTCTTCCCTCCCTCCCTCCCTCCCTCCCTTCCTTCTTTCTTTCTATTGTTTTTTTTTTTTTTTGAGATGGAATCTTGCTGTTGTCACCCAGGCTGGAGTGCAATGGCGCGATATTGGCTCACTGCAACCTCTGCCTCCCGGGTTCCAGCGATTCTGCTGCCTCAGCCTCCTGAGTAGCTGAGATTACAGGTGCCCACCACCATGCCTGGCTAATTTTTGTACTTTTAGTAGAGATGGGGTTTTACCATGTTGGCCATGCTGGTCTTGAACTCCTGACCTCAGGTGATCCACCTGCTTCAGCCCCCCAAAGTGCTTGAATTACAGACGTGAGCCTTTGCGCCTGGCCACTACCTCTATTTCTTAAGCCGCACACCACTACCACTCATAGCAGTGTTGCCAGACACGAATGGAGACTTGCACTCTAGGAGAAGCAGTCTGGGGTCATTAGTGACTAATTAGAAGGATGGCCAACAGGCTGGAGGGCTTGTGAGTTCTTAACCCTCATGCAGCTTGAAGGGCTGGCCATCTTCGTGCACTTGAAAATGTTAAAACCTGATGCCTCCTTGTGAAGGTTTCTTCTGGGAGTGAGAATTCATCCACATCTTTTGAAGCTTCAGGTCTAAACCTGGGTCATTGCAGTTACTCCAAGAATTGAGAGGGAGGAATTGATATCTCTTCGTGTTTTTGTTGTTGTTGTTGTGTTTTGTTTTGTTTTGGTTTGTTCAGCAAAATTGTCTCAACATTGCATGCAAATAATTAAAAATAAAACAAAAGTCAGAACAGCTGCTAGTTAGTATTTAATGTGCCCTGGCAGCAGGGCACATTCCAAAGGTTTCCCAACAGGTTGTGTTTATACTTCTACAACCTCGAGCAGGTCTAGCAATTTCCCCCAGCCTAGAGCACACTCCAAGAGCTAATATTTTCCCTACCTGAGAACTTTAAAAATGACCTAAAAAAAATAGCTAGGAATGTAGTATAGTGGCTCATTGTTGATGTTGTTGTTAGCCTACAGAAGTTAGCAGCAAAAACTATCTTCTTGTTTATTACTGAATAGATGATGAGAATACTCATTCTTTGTCAACTTCATCAGAGAAATTACCATACATTAAGAGAAGGCAAGGCATTTCAAAACTTGGTATGCAACCTATTTGTTTCTGGAAAATCAGGATAGAAACTTGAGCTTAAAAGCAATGAGAAAGCTCAAAAGGAAAGATTTGTAAATCTTAACATTCTGACTTAATATTTCTGCTAAAAATACAGTTACTGAGATCTGTTAAATAAATAATAACCAATATTTTTGTAGGCCTGTGTGTAAAGACTACTTTGCACATGCTATTGCATTTGGCTGTGTTAAGTTTTTCAGGATTCATGAAATATAGTAACAAGAAGTACCACTCTTAGTATGTCAGGAAGTGTGAAGTGTTGGTGCTCGTGGCAATAAAACCACTGAATCTTTTCCTAAGGAATTTCTTGGTATTGCATTTGTATAACAGCTGAGTTGGCTAAAGGATCCTTCCTTTTAGCTTTATTGAATAGTTCTTGGTCAGAGTTATCTATTTCTAAATGAATATACTATCTGCACACAAAGCATGCAGTGTATAGATCAAACCTTTAATTAGTAGTTAGCATAAGGAAATCTATAAGAAAGTGATGTGGTTTATGGGAAAAAATATAGGGTCACAAATCAAGAGATGGGAGTGCTATTGAGAGTAACAATAATGACAGCCAATATTTATTTAGTTTTTAGTTTGTGCTCAAAACTGTTTTAAGCTTTTTCTCTATAGCTCATTTAATCCTTGTAACCATTCTATGGATTAGATCTTGTTGCTATTTCTGACATACAGATGAGGACACTGATGGTTAGAGGAGTTAAGAAACTTACTGAAGGGCCCTAAATTTTCAGATGGAAGAGCTGGGATTCAAAACTTAGAAATGTTAACTGTAGAGCCCATGCTATTAATGGCTCTGCTAAATTGGCTTCTGATTAATAGCTCTTCCCTTGTTAAGTGAACATGGCCAATGTCCTTTCATTTTTATTCAATCTATTGCAATGATCTGATACCTACCATCACTATTCCCATGAAGTTGTTTCCAAGATTAACTGAAATAATATTTTTAAAAGCACTTTAAAAGATAATGTGCTCTTCAAATGCAAGATGATATTATTACATTGTATACAGTGGTTAGTTACTGGGAGCAATGGTCCATTAAATGGTCAGCAATGAGTGTATTTGGTATTCTAATAAACAGAATCACAGTAATAGGCTTCTACTACATGTACACACATTAGTTCTTCCCAGAATTCATGAGCAAGTCGAGGCTCAAACTGCCTCTAAACACAGTTATTTGGAGATACATAGGCATATTTCCGGAAACAGGGAGGAACTGCTGTTAATTGTTTGCACATGCAGACATTGTCTCAAATATGATTTTGCTATTTCAGAGATTCCCTTGTCATAACCATCAAAATGACACAAGCGGTACTTTTTTGTAATCTCCATATTTGAAGCATGAAAGAAGACTTAATTCCTGTTTGAATAAACAACATAATAAGGTTATTGAGATTAGAGACCATTACTATATAAAATTATGTCTAAGTGGCAGATATAATTAACATTGGATTGTAATTACACTAATTACGAGTCACATTAAGACACTCCAGTAATGACAAAGTAAGAACCCTATAATTGAATGGAATAAGTAGGGAAACATGCTGCTCACACTAATTACCTAAATGAGCTAATATGTCTTCAGAGTGACAGTCATGCTCAATGTTATTACGCAGACAAAGCAGTTGAATGAGGTATTTTTAAATTTATTTTTATTTATTTATTTTGCTAATTTTCTTTCTTTATTCTCTCCAAGACCTATTTTGAGTCATCACCTGCTTCAGAATTTCACTCTTGAGCCAAAGAAAACAAAAACTGCAATTAGAGATTTCTCTAACCTTGTTAAAGTAGACTATGCACAGCAATCCATAAACTCAGGTAAGATTCCGATCTTAGTGTATGTGGAATGCACTAAACACTGGTTGGTTTCTCAGACTGGCTGATGCTCTCAAATTTCTCCTCTGTTCGGCCTTCCAAATCAAGCAGCTCCAGCTCACTGTGTAGTTTGCAGCATAACAATCATCATATTGTGGGTGCTGTAGAAGCAAATATGGCTTCCAGCAACCCCACTTCAGAGAGGCCCTGGAAAGTGATAAAACCTGAATTATTCAGAACAATTAGTAGAAGCATTGCACTGGAACTCACATTTCAGCCTAAGCTGTTATGTGAGACTGTAAACTAATAGTGGAATATGAATTCATGGCACTGTGAATATTTTTTTTTTGAGCTGTTATTTCTTTCCCCCCTTCATATTACTTTTCCTTTATATGCCCCAATTGTCTGGGGCACTGCTTGGGTGAGAAAAGAAAATAAAGGGAACAGACTGAAGCTATTTAAAACCTTTCTTCCAAAAGAAGAGATTTTTTTTGTTTTTAAGGCAGGAAAATCACAATATGTGGAAAATAGAATTAATGCACTTAAATTGATAAACAATGCTGAGCATAGCTTTTCTTTCTCTTGTGTTGGTGAAGAAAGAAAATTGTGTCAGGCATGCTTTTGTTAGCAGAGCTTTGGAGCGGTTTCTGTGCATTCCACTTTTTACTGTAGCCATGTAAATGGGTTTTTCTTATCTTCATCCATAAACTACAATTTTGCCTCTAAGAAACCAGGCCTATGGGTTTCTAATACAAAGTAGTAAACCAAATATACAAGATTTATTTTATTTATTTATTTTTGAGATGGAGTTTTGCTCTTGTTGCCCAGGCTGGAGTACAATGGTGTGATCTTGGCTCACCGCAACCTCCACTTCCCGGGATCAAGTGATTCTCCTGCGTCAGCTTCCCGAGTAGCTGGGATTACAGGGATGCGCCACAACGCCCGGCTAATTTTGTATTTTTGGTAGAGACGGGGGTTTCTCCATGTTGATCAGGCTGGTCTCGAACTCCCAACCTCAGGTGATCTGCCTGTCTTGGCCTCCCAAAGTGCTGGGATTATAGGCATGAGCCACTGCACCTGACCCTACAAGGTTTACTAATAAGTGGGTGCTATATTAGTTCAAAGATGACAATTTGACCCTCCCACCCTATTACTATTTGGCATGTAGCTAAGAAATAATGTTCTTTTGAAGCACTCCACTTCTAGGGCTATGTAATTCTTGCAATCACTTATATTTAGTTCAAAATTGACTTAATTTTGAATTTGAATTAGGGTTATACTCCATTAATTCTGTAGTTATATGAATTCATATAATCAAGCATTAGGATTTTACATAAGAAGATGTTTATTGAAATAAATAGTATTGGAGGCCAGGCTTCCACTAATGACCATGCAAATCAGAGACAAATGGAGCTTGGCATGTTCAGTCTAAGATAAGGGGTGGGGTGACTTAGATTGTATCTTTAGCACTATCCTGTTCTCACTGATGATTTTGCAAGTTATTCATTATTTCTGTTTTGATATGATGGCAATTTCACTGGTTACTTGCAACTTATTTAGTCCTTGAGGCTTAAAGCAGCTCAGAAACTTATTTCATTTTATATCACTACCTCCTGGTAAATGAGTTAGCCAAGTTGGCAGAGCAGTAAGATATCCCAGACCAGGGCTGGCAAACTTTTTCTGTAAAGAGCCAGATAGTAAATACTTAAGTTTTTCCGGATCACATATGGTCTCTGTCACATATATTTTTTTACAACCCTTAAAAAATGTAAAAACCATTCTTAGATTGCTATATACTAACTGTGTATATTGTATATATATTATCTATATACAACTAGTATACAGGGCTATATACTATCAGGCCATAGGCAGAATTTGGCCCACAATCTGCTTGCAAGCCCCTGTATTAGACAAATACAGGGTATCACAGGGAAGATTGTTCTTTATTAGAAACTAAATAGAAAACTACTCAAATCAACTTTTCCTAAATACTGAAAAATGAAATGTAGACCATAGATACTCAAAGTTATGGACATTTTTATTCTATTTATACTTGAATAAGTTACTATACTTGGGCTATCTGAGTTGGAGATGGGATGGAGGCTTCCACACAGGCCACGGGGAGTAGCCTGGCCCAGGGCTGGGGGTCAGAGCCTAGGTGAAGTGAGGAGGGCATCTATGCAAAGCTGGAGATGGGGACTGGTGACATAGGGTGATAGGGTTTCCATGTGTCCCTACCCAAATCTCACCTTGAATTGTAGCTCTCATAATCCCCATGTGTCATGGGAGGGACCCTATGGGAGCTAGTTGAATCATGGGGTGGGGAGTTTCCCATTTTGTTCTCAAGATAGTAAATAAGTCTCATGAGATCTGATGGTTTTATAAAACACAGTTCCCCTGCACATGCTCTCTTATCTGCTGCCATGTAAGACGTGCCTTTGCTCCTCCTTTACCTTCTGCCATGATTGTGAGGCCTCCCCAGCCATGTGGAACTGTGAGTCTATTAAACCTGTTTTTTTTTTCTTTTTAATAAATTACCCAGTCTTAGGCATGTCTTTATTAGCAGCTTGAGAACAGACTAATACACAGGAGTTTTATCAAATAAGTAATTCTGCTAAAGGCATGGTGATCCAGGTATCAGAAGAGAGTTACAAATATGGAAATGAATAAAACTAGAATGATTTCTGAAGTTTTTAATACATATGGATTCATAAATAAATATAGATGTAAGTTATGGTATACATACACACACACACTCGTATACAGTCATGTACTACTCAGTGATATTTTGGTCAAGGACAGACTACATAAATGACAGTGGTCCCATAAGATTATAATACTGTATTTTTACTGTACATTTTCTATGTTTGGATATGCAAATACTTACCATTGTGTTACAATTGCCTACAGTGTTCAATACAGTAAAATGTTATACAGGTTTGTAGCTTAGGAGCAATAGGTTGTACCATATAACCTAGGTGAGTAGTAAGCCATACCTCTAGGTTTGTGTAAGCACACTCTGATGTTTCCGTGGTGACAAAATCGTGTAATGATGCATTTCTCAGAATGTATCCTCACTGTTAAGTGATGCATGACTACATACCTTTCCTACCTCTCTCTACTGCAAGGGCCTGGGAGCAGCAAAATCTTAACAAGAATGAACAGTCTTACTGCCCAGATCATGACTTCTCAATATTGTTCTCCATTAAATGCAACCAGGGCTCCTCGGAGAAATGATTGATTCCAGAACTAAGGCAGGAAACATATGAGTCTAGAACTTTTTTCTTTTTTTCCTGTCCTGGAAACAAACAAAAAGATCATAGAGTAACTGGGATTGTGTCAAAAAATCCAGAAATCAGTTTGAAGTGCCCCTCATCAGAATAGTCAGGAACAATTTCAGGAGAGCTGACTTGGGTAGACTGCTGTATCAAAGGGTTTGGACTGCTGGGATCTTTGTTGCTCCCCCAAAGCTTTTGCTACCAAGAAACCTATGTATGGCCAAAGCCCCAGGAGTGTTCGTTCCCTGCGAGGCAGTGCACCTTTGCTTTCCTTTTCTTCTCTTTCCTGTCCGCACTGTGACTCTGTTCAAAGGCTTGAATTTTTGCCATGGTTCCTGCTCCTCAGTTCTGCCTGAATCACAATCTAATGGTTTCAGCACTGTCATTTTCTCTTTAGTGCCAGTCCTTTTCACCTAAGAAAAGATTCCTGACCTGTATATAATCCTGCTTGGTAGCTAGGGCACTGCAACATCTGGACAAATCTTTTCAACTAACATTTTTTCCCCATCATGATATGTAAAATATGTTTAAAATGTGGTCTGAATTAGGTTCCTTCACTGGTGTTTGGTGCATATGTGTACTCCTTTGAGACCATGAGGGATTATGGTAATCCACTGGATTTCACCTTCCTTACCCTTCTTGCTTTCATGCCATCCCTTGAGCTCAATCTTGCTTGAGTGAAGGCAGTTGTAGGCAAATCAGTACTCTCAGTGTCAATCAGGCATGGTTCTTGATTTTAAGGCGCATCCTGGCACCACGTCATACTCCATCTGCCAAGTGCTTCTTTGAATGGATAGCCTTGCACCTGAGATGCAACCCAATGAAATTGAATAACGTGCTACTCTACAATTATCTTTTCTATAGTACTCTAACCATAGTTAAGAGCACAGTTTGGGAGTTGAAGCCTCACGTTGACTCTAATTCTGGGCAAGTTATTGAACCTCTCTGGGCATGGTTGGCATACCATGAGGATAATGTATAAATAAAATGTGGATAACAATTCATACATTACTCATGAGGTTGTTAAGAAATGGTAACAATAGCTATTTATCCAGAGATATGTGAGAGGGTGCTGTGTTAAGTGCTTTACATATATTATTTCTAATTCTTAGAATTACATTACATAGAGTATTGTATTCTCATTTTATAGAGGAGGAAATTGAGGTTCAGTGTGGTTCAGTAATTTACTGAGCTCACCACAGTAAGCAAGATGCAGAACTAGAATCCAATTCCAAGGTTTGGCTAACTCTTAAACTAGCATATTTCATTTTGTTCTGCTGGGTGCCACTGATGGGAAGATTTTTCTCCAAAAAAACAAAGAGACACATTTCTCTGTGGCATTTCCTGTTTTCCTTTCTCAAACATCTTTTTAGTTGCAGAAGAGTTGCCAGAATCAGAGACATAATTCATGTGTTGAACTGCTACAGACTGGGAAGAAAATGCATTTTAATCATTTAACTCGTTCACTGCAGGTATTTAAGTGCTTCAGGTGAGGTAGAAATAGATATTTTAATGAGAAGGTGCATTGACTGGACATTGGTGGAGATGAAGGACATGTGAGGCAAGAATGGCAAGATTCTAAGGATCCTACCCTGAAACATTTTAGGTGCTTTTGAAAATGGTAAGAAGGTGAATTTAATTCTTTGGCATCATGGGGAAAGCAAGTCTCCACAATGTGCTGAAGATTTCCTCAGGGTAGTGTTTCCTGATCTCTTTAAAGTTGGTCTTCTAACTATTCTTTAACCCAACCTATCATTTGATGCCTCAATCACATTTTTTATATTTGTAATTATTATATTTGTCTGTTTTCCTTATTTTTTTCCCTGGAATGTAGTCTTTAAAGACCAGGAACATGAAACAGTGATTGGCACATAGTAAGCATCCAATAAATACTTGTCAAATGAATATGAAAAAAGTCCAAAAAGATCCCCTACCTGTGTGTGGAGATTGAGTTCAGGAACTGCCATACTAAAATACATACCTGTTTAGGGATAGCCAGGCAAGATAATAACATGCGTAAATGCGTTTTCATTAGCATTTCTTCTGTACACTTTTAATTCTAGAAACAGGCTTAGAAATAAGATATGCGATTCCGTGAAGAAAGTCACTAGTAGCTTAATGGGGATGGCACTGAATCTATAAATGACCTTGGGCAGTATGGCAATTTTCATGATATTGATTCTTCCTATCCATGAGCATGGCATGTTCTTCCATTTGTTTTTGTCCTCTTTTATTTTGTTGAGCAGTGGTTTGTAGTTCTCCTTGAAGAGGTTCTTCACATCCCTTGTAAGCTGGATACCTAGGTATTTTATTCTCTTTGAAGCAATTGTGAATGGGAGTTCATTCATGATTTGGCTCTCTGTTTGTTATTGGTGTATAAGAATGCTTGTGATTTTTGCACATTGATTTTGTGTCCTGAGACTTTGATGAAGTTGCTTATTAGCTTAAGGAGATTTTGAGCTGAGACAATGGGGTTTTCTAAATAAACAATCATGTCATCTGCAAACAGGGACAATTCGACTTCCTCTTTCCCTAATTGAATACGCTTTATTTCTTTCTCTTGCCTGATTGCCCTGGCCAGAACTTCCAACACCATGTTGAATAGGAGTGGTGAGAGAGGGCATACCTGTCTTGTGCCAGCTGTGGGTTTGTCATAAATAGCTCTTATTTTGAGATACGTTCCACTAGTACCAAATTTATTGAGAGTTTTTAGCATGAAGGCCTGTTGAATTTTGTCAAAGGCCTTTTCTGCATCTATTGAGATAATCATGTGGTTTTTCTCTTTGGTTCTGTTTATATGCTGGATTACATTTATTGATTTGTGTATGTTGAACCAGCCTTGCATCCCAGGGATGAAACCCACTTGATCATGATGGATAAGCTTTTTGATGTGCTGCTGGATTCGGTTTGCCCGTATTTTATGGAGGATTTTTACATCGATGTTCATCAGGGATATTGGTCTAAAATTCTCTTTTGTTGTTGTGTCTCTGCCAGGCTTTGGTATCAGGATGATGTTGGCTAATCTGCTTTCTATCTCTGTAGANATGTTGAATAGGAGTGGTGAGAGAGGGCATACCTGTCTTGTGCCAGCTGTGGGTTTGTCATAAATAGCTCTTATTTTGAGATACGTTCCACTAGTACCAAATTTATTGAGAGTTTTAGCATGAAGGCCTGTTGAATTTTGTCAAAGGCCTTTTCTGCATCTATTGAGATAATCATGTGATTTTCTCTTTGGTTCTGTTTATATGCTGGATTACATTTATTGATTTGTGTATGTTGAACCAGCCTTGCATCCCAGGGATGAAGCCCACTTGATCATGATGGATAAGCTTTTGATGTGCTGCTGGATTCGGTTTGCCCGTATTTTATGGAGGATTTTACATCGATGTTCATCAGGGATATTGGTCTAAAATTCTCTTTTGTTGTTGTGTCTCTGCCAGGCTTTGGTATCAGGATGATGTTGGCTAATCTGCTTTCTATCTCTGTAGATTTGCTTATACTAGAGTATTACATATAAATGGAGTCATACAATATGTGATCCTTTTTGACCGATCTCCTCACTTAGAATTATTTTTCTAGGATTCTCCCATGTCAGTATTTTCATTTTATTGCCAGATAATATCTTATTGTGTGGATATATCACAGTTTGCTGATGTATTTGTCATATAAGGGATGTTTGACTTGTTTTAACCTTTTGACTATTGTGAATAACATTGCTATAAATGTTATACATGTGTGTAAAAAAAAAGAAATAAGATATGCTATCTCTTTCCCACAAATACATGCAGGGAGGAAAGCAGGATTAGGTGGGATTGCAGAAATGGGGCTGTGGAAGTTGACGCTCTGACACAGGTGGCCAGATAGTCCAAGAGGCAGTGCAAAGATGTGGACAATTAAGCAAATGTTTCTTTTTCCAGTAGGTGCAATTTCATAGGTCTGAAGGAATTGTAGGATGCATGGTACCCAAAGTCAGATAGGCAGTGGTGTCATTGTGGTTGGCTCAACCCAGCCAAGAGCCAAAAGTGTTCCAGTGTTCAAAGGAGAAGATGGGTAAGAACTAAACAACATCAGTTTGCCTCTGAGTTCCTATGGGTCAACAGCACCTTTAGGTGATATATCATACACTAGACTTGACTTTGTAGCTTTTAAATCATGTTATAGAATTTGAGGGACTAGAAAAATATTCTCAACAATTCACTGAATGATATAAGGCTTATACAACCATATGCACCATTTGAGGCAAAACATCTCTCTATATTTTTATCTACAACTGTGTATGCAGAGAAAAAAACAGATTGGGAGGAAATTTATGAAAATGTTATTAGTGATTATCTCCAGGTGGTTAGATCTCAGGTGGTATATGGTTTCATCTGCATGTTTTCCAAGCCTTCTATAGTTAACACGAATTACTTACAGAATAGAAAAAGCAAATATTAGGAAAAAAAACCAATAAACAAACCAGAGGAAGACTCCACTAGGCAAGAAAAATCAAAATAAATCAGACTGTGCTGTTAATTCTTCTTATGTGTTTGTTTCTTGTCCACTAGAGTGAACTTTTTTGCTCTCTCTCTGAACTACAGACTGTAGTACATCCTGGGTTGGTTCTTGGCCATCTTCCAATAAACCCCCACTCAGTCAAGATCCTGCTTTGACAAGGTCTGACCTCTTGCTCTTCACAGCATGTGACATTTAGTTGTGGTGGACATAGAGACCTGGGCTTCATTCAAATAATTTCAGGCAGGAAAATTGAGGCAAATATCACATTTGGAGATATCCTGATATGTTATCAGATATCTCTGATATACCAGGTATCAGAGATCTTAAAGTAGAAATCTTTTACCTAACACCCTTCATGGCAACTCCACAGACTTGTACATGTGTGATAGAGAAAATGCTGAGATTTGGTAAAAATGTAAGAAATAAAATACTTAATGTGTTGGTTTATTTCTGAGATTACAATGGCTGGTTTAGAATCAG
The DNA here is from genome assembly GCF_001698545.2 of Rhinopithecus bieti. Lineage (NCBI taxonomy): Eukaryota > Metazoa > Chordata > Mammalia > Primates > Cercopithecidae > Rhinopithecus > Rhinopithecus bieti. Next base: position 1,503,339 of record NW_016813010.1, on the reverse strand, counting down.
GGATGAGACTAGAGCTGAAGTTTTTCATGGAGCTGCAAAAGACAAAGACCGAGTAACCCATATCTAATTCTTCCCATTGTTGGCCTCTGGTTGTCCTTCATTCTTATTTTTCCAATTATATCTACCCTTTCTACCTCACAAGAAAGTCTATTTGTCACATTTTTGCTTCAATCATAATATACAAGTTCTTTATTTTATTCTTTGCCAGGTAACTGATTAGGCTCTTTTTTTACATGAATCCAAGTTGAGGTGTTGATAGCTGATAAGGACTAGAAGTGTGAGATGTGTTAAAATGTGTGCTGATAACATTGACATTTGCTCAGCGACCTTCAGAATCTTAAGTCTAGTGGGAATTTAAGACACCATGAGGTGCTGTAAGATAAAAAGTGTAAGAGCAAAAAGGTCTTTCATAACCCCAGATAATATAGACAACTGTCTAATTGAGCTTAACATTTGGCCAGTTCTTATTTTCAGAGAAAATTGTCTGGAATCAATCATGTTTACCTCTGATTTCTGTGTAATACCTAATATTTAAAACTTAAATTTAAAAAATTGTAACTTCTTATTTCAGAAAACTTTTGATGTTGGATTTCAAAGATAGTCTGATCTTTTTTTATATAGTTCCATTAAGATGATTGCTATGTACTCTCTCCATCAAAAGAATTGAACATCAGTGGTAGCTGTAACGTGGTATATTTGTATATTTAATTCTGTATCCTTTTGCAGGTTAGTCAAGGATAGAGAAGTTAAGTTGCTTGGAAAAAAATAAGTATAAAACTCAATGACAAAAAACGCTGATTATTTCTAAAAGGTCAATTGAAATGGACTGATTATACTTTGTCATTAAGTGGTCCTTAACCTATACTGTGCTGCTCTTAATTTCCTTGGTATGGCCTTGTGTTTGTGAAATTCACATTTAGAGTTCTGATTAGACTTTTTTTGTATTAAGAAGAGAGAAGACAACCACTTTTTCCTTCCAATCATTTGTGCATTTTTTTCTTTTTTTCCTGCTTTGCCTTTAGTTGAACTGTTTGCCTATATCATTTTATTTTAATGCATATATCAATTTTTTGCTTTATTGTCCTCTTAAGAAACATGGCAAGTAGGAGTTTTTTTTTATTTGGCTATCTGATTGTAATTCAGAGGGGTGTGTGTGTGTGTGTGTGTGAAGTTTAAGAAAGTTTAAAAACAACTTACACCATGAGATCAGTTGTAAGACATTGTGGAAAATCACTTAATTTCTGTATCTGCCTTCTCATCTAAAAATTGAGAATAACAGTGTGTTTTTGTATTTTGAAAACTAATTGTAAAGTTCACAATGAAATAGTTAAGAGAGGTTTTAAAAATATAAAGTACTGCTTAAATATAAGAANCCACTTTTTCCTTCCAATCATTTGTGCATTTTTTTCTTTTTTTCCTGCTTTGCCTTTAGTTGAACTGTTTGCCTATATCATTTTATTTTAATGCATATATCAATTTTTTGCTTTATTGTCCTCTTAAGAAACATGGCAAGTAGGAGTTTTTTTTTATTTGGCTATCTGATTGTAATTCAGAGGGGTGTGTGTGTGTGTGTGTGTGAAGTTTAAGAAAGTTTAAAACAACTTACACCATGAGATCAGTTGTAAGACATTGTGGAAAATCACTTAATTTCTGTATCTGCCTTCTCATCTAAAATTGAGAATAACAGTGTGTTTTGTATTTTGAAAACTAATTGTAAAGTTCACAATGAAATAGTTAAGAGAGGTTTTAAAATATAAAGTACTGCTTAAATATAAGAAAAAATTCTACTTATATTGCTTTGATTTTTCATGTTTCTGCTTTATAAATTGCATATTTTAAAGATAGGTATATTATTCAAATTTCCTATTTTCTTTATTGTTATTGAGATAATATCTAAAGTTAAAATATCTACATAAAAATATCATAATGATATGCACACATACAAATCCTTTTCCTTATTTTTTTATTTAGTGTAAGATTTCCATTTTGACTCTCAGTGAATAATAATCTTAAATTTGGCAATTTGATTAACATACATACACTTTGTATTTATAAAATTATGGTGAAGAACTTAAGTTTTGCTCATTAACATGAAATAATACAAGCTATGATTAGACAGTGACAATTCTGTTTTGCCATATGGTTAGGAAACAACAGAATTTATACTTTGAGGAGCTAAATAAGTAAAACAGATTGTTCTGCCATTGGACAAAAGTTTTACAAAAATTTGACCATTGTGCAAACTGAAAAAAATATTCAGCATGATATTACAGTCAACAATTTTAAGATTTTTTTTCCTGTGATGCTATGCTTCAATTTGTCTATTATGCTGGTCAGGTTAGCATCAGTCTTTTAAAGTTAAGACATTCTGTGCTGGATAATCCCTGTACAGTTTTTGAGGCCATTTAAAATGAGTAAATAAGTAAAGAATTTGAGATCTATGGGATTGTAGAAACAATTTTGAGCAATTTTGTGCTACAAATATTGGAAGAATTTATATTGGTAAATACTATATTAATTAAAAAAGAACTCACATTTTGCAAGAGACTTAAAATAATTAAACGAGCTCTTTGGCTAATGCTAACCCCTGTAATAAATCTGTCATTTTTTTCCTGGAACCTTGCAGTTACATGGAATTTCTACAGTCTCTGCAAATGCGACCTCATTTGGGCAGATATTTTTAAATGTTTGCCAGAAAGTAAACAGGAAGCAAATCTGAAAGTAATTTGGAAAAGTCAGAAAGATACTCTCCTTCCAAGAATCTAACTCAGTTACCACTCCTCTCCTTGTTTCTATTTAATACTCAGATAGCTTTTTGTTTAAAGAACCAGGTGACAACTGTAAGTTAAGTGGATTTCAGCACCTTCCGGACACCTCAAAATAAATCACCCAGATTCTTCTCTCCCTCCTGCAGCACCCCCTCCTCCCATTTAATAAGGAGTTGTATATGCTGCAAGAGACTATTTGATCATTGAAGAGAGACAAAATGTTCTGCTTTTCAGCACATTTTAATCCACAGCTGGTGCACAGATTGGCAGAGAGTATATGTTAGTTTTAGCTGTGAATTTTTTCAAGTTGAGGTTGCCTATATTTAGATCGCTGGAGTTTTAGGATTGCTGAAAGTAAATGTTTGAATGAGAAAAATATTGACTGGAGGAAAATACTGTTTAATAGAGGTGTTGATTTTGACCAGCCTAAAATATGCTCATGTTGGATGAACATATGTAATAGGAGAAATAAAATTGTGGGTATTACTGGGAAGATGCATTTATTCAATTACCATGCACTAAAGATAAACTAAGGTGTTTAATTTGGTGTCTAAAGGATACTTTACTCTTGGAGAAAAAAAAATGCTTTTGTACGTTCATTTTAGAAAGTAAAGTATTGAATTGTAGATATAGAGAAGCCAACACACAACCTAATTCACAATTTTAAAGTTAATTTTTCAAATTCATCAAAATCCTAAAGTAATTACTATTGATTCTTGGACTACCTTGCAAAACAGGCTGTTCATCCACAGGAGAGAATGCAGTGTTGATATATGTTATTTCTTCCTGAACTGACTGAGTTCATTCAACAAATATTTATTAAACACCCATGAAGTGCCAGGCAATGTGCCAAGCACCGAGGATGTTTCAATTTAACTTTGATTGTTACTGCTCTGTGAGATGTAAATAAACACAATAGATTGTTTAAAACCCTGATTCTATTATATTATATTTTTTAATAACATAGATGAATTTATTTCCTAAAATTTGAGTGTTTTTTTTAGCCAGAATGTTATTTCAATAGTTTTAATAGTAGGTTTACCTAGTAGCTCAAATAATTCAGAATGTATAGGTTTTACTCAAACCTTACCTTTGTTCAGTACAAGAGGCATAGAATATGGACTCAAAGTAACAGAAACTACAGCATTATATGACTTTTTTCTTTCCAAATCTCTCTCACACATAAAGTAAGCTGAACAAAGTCAGTTCTAGTATAAAAAAGGATAACTGTTTTAAATGAGAATTATTGTTTCAAAATAAGTGTAGAGGAATGAATTGGGTTGTTTGGTGTTGGAGACCTCTACTTTAATTTAAACTAGTTAACTCACTTTTAGTTCATGTATTTGTATTTTATCACCAGATCAGGAATTATACTCTAAGTTAAACTGCATAGAGGGGGGAAATTGGCAGTATATAGTCAAAGTATTTACCATGTTCATTATCTGTAAATTTAAAAAAACACCTCAACTATGACTTTTTCTTACGGAAGTGATCAAAGATGTAACACTATATGTACAAGGAGCGTGATAATTATGTTATTTGTAATACTGAAAAATGGATATAAACTAAATATATATTATAAAGTATTTCTTAAATAAATTACAGTACAACATAGAGGCCAGGTGCTGTGGCTCACACCTGTAATCCCAGCACTTTGGGAGGCCGAGGCCTCTACTAAAAATGCAAAAATGAGCTGGGCATGGTGGTACACGCCTGTAGTCCCAGCTATTCAGGAGGCTGAGGCAGGAGAGTTGCTTGAACCTGGGAGGCAGAGGTTGCAGTGAGCCAAGATTGCACCACTGCACTCCAGTTTGGAGACAGAGCGAGACTCCATCTCAAAAAGAAATAAATAAAATAAAATAAAATAAATTACAATGCAACATAGACTGAACATGATGGCATGCTAAGTGACGATAAAAATGGTTTTCTTAATAATGTATCATGGCCGGGCGTGGTGGCTCACGCCTGTAATCCCAGCATTTTGGGAGGCCAAGGTGGGTGGATCATGAGGTCAGGAGATTGAGACCATCCTGACTAACACGGTGAAACCCCGTCTTTACTAAAAATACAAACAATTGGCCGGGCTTGGTGTCAGGTGCCTGTAGTCCCAGCTACTCGGGAGGCTGAGGCAGGAGAATGGTGTGAACCCGGGAGGCACAGCTTGCCGTGAGCCGATAACGCGCCACTGCACTCCAACTTGGGTGACAGAGCAAGACTCCGTCTCAAAAAAGAAATAATAAATAAATAAAAATAAATAATGTATCATGAATATGCTTCTATTGAGTTCCACTGAAACTGCTTTTATTAAGATCACCAGTAAGATTTCACAGAGCAAACGGCAGGGGCCTTCCTTTTCTGCATTCATCTCACTTGACTTTTCTGCAGGAATCTTGTATCTAGCTGACCACATTGCCCCCTTTGAAACACCTTGTTGGACTTGTGACACCACACTTACTTATTTCTCCTCTGCAGTAAATGCTGAAATGCCCCAGGGATCTCCATTTTTCATACACACTTTCTACCTAAGTAACTGCGTACATCTAATAATGCTACATACTAGTTATAGATCAGCATTTCACACGTATGTATTCACAAACTTGACTTTTGCCTAACACTTCCCAAATATATTCAACAACCTATTAGATAGCTCTATGTAGATATCTGAAAGAAATTTAAAACACAACTCTGCTAAACTAAAACCTTGATTTTTTTACCTCTCCAACTACATTGTCTCTCAATTTCTAAAAGTATATTCCATTATTATTCACTAATTTTTTCAAGTAAAAAACTAAAGATTATCTTTGACTTTTTTCTTTCTGTCCAATCCCTCATCACACCCATTCCATCAGCAGGCTTGCTTACCTAATACCATATAATATCACAAAGAGAGAATAGACAGTCTAGTTAGGCACGGTGGCTCATGCCTGTAATCTCAGCACTTTGGGAAGCCAAGACAGGCAGATTGCCTGAGGTCAGGAGTTCAAGACCAGCCTGGCCAACATGGCAAAACCCTGTCTCTACTGAAAATACAAAAATTAGCTGGGAGTGGTGGTGTGCACCTGTAATCCCAGCTTCTCAGGAGGCTGAGGCAGGAAAATCACTAGAATCTGGGAGGCGGAGGTTGCAGTGGGACGATACTGTGCCACTGCACTCCAGCTTAGGCAACAGAGTGAAACTGTGTCTAAAAAAAAAAAAAAAAAAAAAAGTCTGCACACCCATCCATCCATCCATCCATTTAGCCAGCCAGCCAGCATGTGTTTTTAGGACCTTGATAAAATATACACTGTCTCTGTTCTCTTTTCTAGTCCTTCTTAACTGATTCTTTTAAATGCAATAAAATTAAAGTTTCCAAGAGACAAATATCAGTAGGTTTTTCTACCATCATCTTATTCTCTTCACACTGTACTAATGAATGTATTTGTATCTAGCTTGTAATACAGTGGTTTTCAGTTCTTTATTAGTGAGTTGTCTTTTCTCAAAATATTCCAGTATTCTGAATTTTTCAAGATGAAATGTGAAAAATAAAGCCATCTAATTCTTATTGAAGACATTTGGTTGGGGGAGACATTTTCCTTTCATTTTCTAATACATGCATTTAGAAAACAAGCATATTTTTTAGATACAGGTGTTTTCATAAGAATTTTGCAAATTACATCCTGGTCCTATATATATATCAGGGGATTGGGGGAGACTTTGGACATAAAGGGTGATAAATGGAGAGCACTATGGCTTATGTCCCCACTTTTCTCAAAGGTCTGTAATTAATGCCCTAAAAAAGAGGAAGAACAATTAGAAGCCAACTGGGCTTATTGGATCAAGGGTACTCTAAGTCCAGAGGGACATAGGGAACTCTTTTGGGGCCACAAAACAATGTCCTAGCAGAGATAAGCCATCGACAAATTTCTTAACTCTACCTCAGATCAGTGGGCACTTCTGATAAATTGAAGGCTCAAGAAAGCCACTAGTGGAAGAGTTCAGTGACTGGCAGAGGGACAGAGTATGCTACAGCAAAAGAAAGCAGAATGAAAGAAAACAAACAAACTTGGCTTAAGTGCATGTGAAACAATCCCAGAAATCACTGAAGAAAATTTGAAGACTGAATCTTTTAGATGAGAAGACAAGGGTCATCAAAATTCAAATATTCGCCATATAACTACAATTGTGCCTAAACGGTTTTTGCATGGAAAACCATAGATAACCAGCATTTTAGATATTTCTGCATTTTCCAAGTTTTTTATTGATTTTATGATTAGATTTAAGATTTTTGATTGTGTTTTCTGTGAAATCATCTGGTCTTGATTACAATCCCAATTCCATTTTGGGCGATTTATTTAACATCTTTATTCTTCCTTTAAACATCATCCAAACTGGGACAACAGTGAAGTGTAAAAGAGTATCTATAAAGCACGTAGGACAGTGTCTGACATATAGTTAGTCCTACATAGATAATTACCATTATTATATTAATACTTGTTCCAGCTCATAATCTTTACATTGAAAAACAAGCAATGAAACACCCAGGAGAGACTATGGGTCAAATATTTTCTAATAAATCTTCGTAAATGACATTTTTTTC
>NW_016813010.1:1488474-1493469 GCF_001698545.2 Rhinopithecus bieti | reverse complement strand
CCATCCATTTAGCCAGCCAGCCAGCATGTGTTTTTAGGACCTTGATAAAATATACACTGTCTCTGTTCTCTTTTCTAGTCCTTCTTAACTGATTCTTTTAAATGCAATAAAATTAAAGTTTCCAAGAGACAAATATCAGTAGGTTTTTCTACCATCATCTTATTCTCTTCACACTGTACTAATGAATGTATTTGTATCTAGCTTGTAATACAGTGGTTTTCAGTTCTTTATTAGTGAGTTGTCTTTTCTCAAAATATTCCAGTATTCTGAATTTTCAAGATGAAATGTGAAAATAAAGCCATCTAATTCTTATTGAAGACATTTGGTTGGGGAGACATTTTCCTTTCATTTTCTAATACATGCATTTAGAAAACAAGCATATTTTTTAGATACAGGTGTTTTCATAAGAATTTTGCAAATTACATCCTGGTCCTATATATATATCAGGGGATTGGGGAGACTTTGGACATAAAGGGTGATAAATGGAGAGCACTATGGCTTATGTCCCCACTTTTCTCAAAGGTCTGTAATTAATGCCCTAAAAAAGAGGAAGAACAATTAGAAGCCAACTGGGCTTATTGGATCAAGGGTACTCTAAGTCCAGAGGGACATAGGGAACTCTTTTGGGGCCACAAAACAATGTCCTAGCAGAGATAAGCCATCGACAAATTTCTTAACTCTACCTCAGATCAGTGGGCACTTCTGATAAATTGAAGGCTCAAGAAAGCCACTAGTGGAAGAGTTCAGTGACTGGCAGAGGGACAGAGTATGCTACAGCAAAAGAAAGCAGAATGAAAGAAAACAAACAAACTTGGCTTAAGTGCATGTGAAACAATCCCAGAAATCACTGAAGAAAATTTGAAGACTGAATCTTTTAGATGAGAAGACAAGGGTCATCAAAATTCAAATATTCGCCATATAACTACAATTGTGCCTAAACGGTTTTGCATGGAAAACCATAGATAACCAGCATTTTAGATATTTCTGCATTTTCCAAGTTTTTTATTGATTTTATGATTAGATTTAAGATTTTGATTGTGTTTTCTGTGAAATCATCTGGTCTTGATTACAATCCCAATTCCATTTTGGGCGATTTATTTAACATCTTTATTCTTCCTTTAAACATCATCCAAACTGGGACAACAGTGAAGTGTAAAAGAGTATCTATAAAGCACGTAGGACAGTGTCTGACATATAGTTAGTCCTACATAGATAATTACCATTATTATATTAATACTTGTTCCAGCTCATAATCTTTACATTGAAAAACAAGCAATGAAACACCCAGGAGAGACTATGGGTCAAATATTTTCTAATAAATCTTCGTAAATGACATTTTTTTCAATTTATAGGTGACTTCCTTTGTTTCCCTAAGACAATTCAATTTCAACTACAAATAATAGCAACTCCTCCTTTTATTTCTTCTTCAGTCATCAGAAGTCCTAGAAAAATGTAATCTTGTTAATGGTAGATATACTTAACTTTAATGAAATGCTTTTTATGTTTGTTCATTAGTTATAAAATTTGCTTTTGACTTCTTGTATGTCTTTTATCATTTCAATGATGTATATTTTTATTTATTTACTTAATTTTTTATGAAACAGTTTTCTAGATCCAGGGCATTAGGCAATGCAGAGCAGTGACTCTGAAAAAAATGAGTTGAAACCCTTAATTGTCTCAGCTTATTTCTTTGAAAGAGTTTCTAAGCAGTGGTGGTGTGAGGAGGAATCTAAGAGGAGCTTATCAAACTCCTGGAGTTGAGGAATTGTAGGTGAAATTCCTAAGAGACCAAGAAAGCTACAGTTTGCACAGCAGAAGTATTTCGAAAGAGAGATATGCCCAGATAAAGAACCCAGTGATCTGTAGAATGGCCTTCTTGATTATTCAGCAGAATACATTTTAATGCACTGATGTGAAAAAATTCCCCAAGGCCAGGAAAAGAACCACAGGAAAGAATTAGAGGTAACAATGGCCGATGCTTACAGAGACCAAGAAGGGTCTTGTTACCCACAAGCTGGTCTGGACAACCTTACAACTCATGGGCATTGATGCGAGTATATAGTAAACAGGTCTTGCTTCACTCATGGAAATAATTAGCCCCAGGATAAACCCCTCCCTGGTCTTGCCTATCAAATCTTACAAAGTAAGATCCAAAAGAATCAAAATGATTTTAAGTAACTTAAGTATGTCTCAGAACAAAGTTCAAGGATATTTTTAGGAATACAAAATTCCCAGTACCTAATAAGATGTGTACCAGGAACACAAAGCTACAGAAATGTAAGACCCCCTAGTAAGGAGAATAAAGACATCCAAATGAATCCAGAAATGATGCAGATAGTACAATAGCCAGACAAGGACACTAAACATTTGTTTTAATTGTACTCCATATGTTAAAAATGTTAGCTAGAAATATAGAATGCATGAAAAAAGATTTAAATCACACATCTAGAAATGAAAAAATACCATTTTTGAGATGAAAAATACACTGGATGGGATTAAAGCAGATGATTAGACATTGTGGAAGAAAAGATGAGAGGATTGAAGTCATAGCAATAGAAACTATCCTCAAATTAACACAGAGGAAATGAAAGTACAGCAGCAAATACATGAGGGAGCATTAGTGAACTGTGGACAATGTCAAGTGGCCTGATATACATGTAATCAGACTATGAAGCAGGCAGAGAAAGTATCTGAACATGTAATGGCTATTTTAAAATCTAGTTTGATGAAAACTATAAATCTACACATCCTAGAAGCTCAATAAACATCAAAGGCAAGGGGTACTTAAATGAAGCTTTTGTAATATTTAATATTAATACATATGGTTTTTAATTGTTGAATTATAGTTTGATTTTTCACTTCTGCCAATCATATATTTCACATTTTTTCACGTGCACTAAGTCTAATTCAAATGGATACCTTTTGTAGTTTCATTATTTTTTAATTTAAAATATTTAATTGACAAATATTGAATATATTCAAAGTGTACAGTGTAATAATATATGTATACATTGTGTAATATTTACCACAATCAGATTAACACACCCATTACCACCCATGCTGTACATTAGATACACAGAATTTGTTAATGTTATGACTGAAAAGATTGTACCTTTTGACCAACATCTCCCCATTCCCCTACCCACCAGCCCCTGCCAACCACCATTCTCTCTGCTTCTATGAGTTTGACCTTTTTAGATTCCACATATAAGTGAGATCATAAAGTATTTGTCTTTCTGTGTCTGGTTTATTATACTCAGCATAAGATCCTCCAGGATCATCCATGCTGTCACAAGTGTCAGGATTTCCCAAATTTTTTAGCTGAATAATATTTCAGTGTATATATATGTACAGCATTTTTAAATTCACTCTTCTGTTGTTAGATACTTAGGTTGTTTCCATAGCTTGACTTTTGTGAATAATGCTTCAGTGAAGATGGGGTGCAGATATCTTTTGGAGATACTGATTTATTATCCTTTGGATATAAACCTAGAGGTAAGATTACTGGATTTTTATGGGAGGTTCTATTTTTAATTGTGGGAGGAAGCTTCCTACTGTTTTCCATAATAACTGTACCAATTTACATTCCTACCAACAATGTACAAGGGTTTCCTTTTCTCCACACTCTTGCCAACACTTTTTATCTCTTGTTTATTTCATAATAGCTATCTTAATAGGTATGAGGTGATATTTCATTGTGATTTTGATTTGCATTTCTCTGATGACTAGTTATATTGAGAATCTTTTCATTTGCCTCTTGGCCATTCACATGTGTCTTTTGGAAAAAATGTCTATTCAGGTCCTTTGCCCATTTTAAAATCAGGTTTTTGTTTTTGTTATTGACTTACATTAGTGTCTTATATATTGTAGATGTTAACCCCTTATCAAATATATGGTTTGCAAATATTTCCTCCCATTCCATGTGTTGTCTTGTCATTTTGTTGATTGTTCCTTTGCTGTGAAGAAGCTTTTTAGTTTGATGTAGTCTTACTTGTTTATTTTTTTCTTTAGTCGCCTTTTCTTTTGGTGTTATATCAAAAAATAATTGCTAAGGCCAGTGTCTAACAGCTTTTCCCTATGTTTACTTCTGGAAGTTTTATGATTTCAGAATTTACATTTAAATTTTTAACTCATCTTGAGTTAATTTTTGTGTGTGGTGTAAGACAAGGGTCCAATGTTATACTTTGGTGTGTAGATATTCAGTTTTTCTAACACCATTGTGTATTCTTGGTATCCTTGTCAAAGATTAGATGATTGTATTATTTCTGGTCTCTCTAATTTGTTCCATTAATCTGTGTAAGTGTTTCTATGTCATTACATACTGCTTTGATTACTATAACTTTGTAATATAATTTGAAATTAAGAGTGTGCTGCCTCTGGCTTTGTTCTTCTTCCTCAAAGTTGCTTTTATTGTTTCATGTTTATAAACATAATGTATGACTGATAAGTATGTCCTCATGAAGACAACACACTTAGCCTGTTGGTTACTGGATAACAGAAATTTCTGTTATCTGCTAAGTGTGTTGTCTTAGCCCATCATGCAGATACATACGCACAAACACACACACAAACACACATATATACACACATATATATACATACACACACATACACACATGTGTGTGTATGTATATATATGTGTGTGTGTGTGTGTATGTATCTGCTCCTCCTTTAGCCTCTTATTAGGTAGAAAATACAAATTTAGCCAAACCACGTAAAAGTTAAAAGTAAAAGTTAAAAGTAAGTAGAAAGTTAAAAGTTAAAAGTAAAACTTAAAAGTAAAAGCTAAAAGCTAGAAGTTAAAAGTAGCCTAGCATCTGCTATATAACAGGATGTAAATAAAAGTTGAATTTAAAAAATCCACCTAATAACAAATACTATTTTAAATTATAAAAAGTAGAACCTGTACCTTTTTCAGTAGGGTAATCTCCACTGCCATCAGCTTATTGTGAACAGATACTTTGTAATGAACACATCAAAAGATTGATTATGGGA
>NW_016813010.1:1478544-1487923 GCF_001698545.2 Rhinopithecus bieti | reverse complement strand
TCATTATTTTAATTTAAAATATTTAATAGCTTTTGTGGTTATTATTATTTAAAATCAAACCAAAACTCATATCCTTCTCACCCAAAAGTGTATGTGAGGGAGCTTCAAGCTAAGAGTGAGATTCAAATTAGTATTTTCTAGATTCCTGGGGAAAACAACAACAGTATATAAAGACCTATAGTTGCTAAGTTATGCAACTTTATGATTCACTTTTCTCTTTTTAAACTTTTATAACTATATGTATATATTCTTATTCAGGCTTTAATCCACCTGGTGAATCTTTTTTTTAAATTTTTTATTTTTTGGGACGGGGTTTTGTTCTGTCACCCAACCTGGGGTGCAGTGGTAGTGAAACGAGAAAAGTTCCCTTGTCCCCTTCGCAGGGCATGCGATGTGGGTGTGGCTTGCTTCTTCAGTGCCCTGCTGCTCAAACCTCTAGGGGAAGCATACAGACTAGCAGGCTGTGGGGCTCCAACCCCGTGACAGTGTCTAGTGGTGAATGTTTACAGCTCCTGAAGCCCCAGTTGGCATGTGTTTCAGGGTGCTCTTTAGTTTTGCTCTTTTAATTCTGCCGTCTATAGATGACTTGTCTTAACCAGCTCAATTAGACCCTCCACCTTGTCGCAAGGACAGAGAGCTTTCTGTTTTCCAGGTTCTTGCCATGATGTACCACAGGAATCAAATCACATGTGGGCTGGGAGAATGAGTGCAAGGTTTTATTGAGTGGAGGTAGCTCTCAGCAGATGGGGCAAGTCAGAAGGGGATGGAGTGGGAAGGTTTTCCTCTGGAGTTGAACCTCCCAAGCAGCCTGGGCTCTCCTCCGACTGCCCCAGCCAAACTCCATATTCTTCTGCTTCTGCTGGTTGGTAGCCTGGCAGTGTGCCGGTACCTGCCAGTTAGTTCCTCTCCATGTCCAGCCGCCTGAGTGTTCTCCTGATGTGCTCCTCTCTCTGTCCGGCCGTTTGTGTGTCTGCCCATTAGGGTCTTGGGTGTTTTTATAGGCAAAGGATGGGGGCGTGGAAGACCGGAGTGGTCTTGGGAAATGCAACATTTGCGAATGAAATGTCTGTTCTCACCAAGGTCCGTGGGGGTGGAGCCCTAGCCAGGGACCACGCCCTCCTCTCCCCAGCATTTCCCTTCCCCACTTCCATATCATTTAAAGGGACCACGCTCTTCCCTTCTCAGCACTTCTCTTCTGTATCAGTACCCTCACAGATCACTGTAGCCTCGACCTCCCAGGACAAAGTGATCCTCTAACCTCAGTCTCCCAAGTACCTGGGACCGTAGGCACAAGCTATGATGCCTGGCTAATAAAAAAAAAAAAAGAAAATGTGGAAATGAGGTCTCCTTATGTTGTCAGGCTGATCTTGAACTCCTGGGTTCAAGCAATCCTCCCACCTTGGCCTCCCAAAATGCTGGGATTACGGGCATGAGCCACTACACCCTGGTGAATTTTGATTCTTTTTTCAAGACTCAAAATTAGTTCCTCAGCGAAGATTATCCTTTAAACTCAGAGTTAAGCGATACCTTTTGTGTATTGCGCAGCACTGTGTGCTCTGCAGCTTCCATTATGATTCCTATGTGTTATGTTAAACTATGAGGTCTTTGAGGGAGGATCATAGCGGGGTCTCTTATACGATAATTGATACAGTGTCTGGCATAAGGATAAATACTTTGTAAATGCTTTTGAATAGTCATTTTAAAGAAATTGACATGGAAAGATCACAACATTTATTATCATGTAGTTTTAAAAGAAGCTAAATCTGTTATTTTGCTTAATTCTTTACTCAATTGCTATCATTGTTTTCATTATTCCAATGACGGTGCAGGAAAGCAGACAACGTGTTTCTTTCTAAAACTGTTTTATAAATAGAATAAAAGTACTAGATATTTACTAGTGCTTTTTACACTGGTTGAAATGACCCAATTTTTTTTTCATCTTTCCTCAAAATATTTTTTCACAATTCAAATAATATTTGTAGATAAAAATTAATTTCTATATTGTAAATAAAGTGTTTTAAATCATAGAATGCTATGCAGAGATGAGACAGTAGTAGGAATACTTCAAATATAATTTTCAGTCTTTACATAGATTTTAAATATGAGTTCTACATGGTAAATTGTATAAACATGATATATTTGCCTTCTACATACCAGTTTTTAAAAAGCTTGCTGCCCAAAAAAGAAAACAACTGAATATCATTAGAAGGTTATCAGAAATAGGAGTTACAAAAAAAATGGTCCTCTGAATAAAGATATACAAAGATGGAGAAGACAAATACGGTCCATAATGGATTTTAATAAATCTTAGGATCCTGAGAAGTAGGAATGGGCAGTGAGAAATTCAAAGAACTTGGAGTCAGGATAACTTATCCTCTGGGTCTCACTTCAAACAGGCACTGAATAAGACACCAACAACATAAAAGCACCAGGACCAAAGGAATAGTAATTTTCACATCAAGTTTTTTTTTTAATTAGATATTTCTTTTTCAGATTATACCATATACACCCCTCTTTTTTTTGCTAAAATACAGTTACTTTGCAACAAACTTACTCTGAATGAGTTTACAAAAAGTCTTTCAAGTGTGATAAATTATAATTACAGTGAGTATGACCTGCCCAGTCATTCTTGCATGTAGTTTGCTCATATACTCTGGGAGTAGGAAATGATTGAGGGTATGAAATATTAACAGGCCTTATTGTGAGAGGGGAGCGTTTATGTTTGGATTTCTCAAAACTGCAGTATGGAAGTCCTCTATTGTTTATTTATTCTTATGTTTAGCTATTTCAATTTTGCCACTAACTTTAGGAAACTCATGTATGTGTTAGTCATCAACCAGCAAGAATAATTGTCAATTTGTAAGTCTTAATTGTATTTCTATCATAAACGATATGCTTTTGTAGCCTGAATTGTGAACTTAAACCCTAACATAGTTGCAGTGTGAAGAGCTTATTTCTGTTTTATAGTGTCATGAGGTTGTTAGGAAGATTGAGGAAGATATGGCATGTGAAAGTGCTTTGCAATTTTTAGGAATGATCCAAATGTAAAATATTAATTTTATTTATTAGAGTACTTAGTGTGTGTTGGGCACTGATAAACCTTATAATCAGCATGATTTAAATTGACACTAGGAATTTCCAAATGGCATTATAGGTTTTTTATTTTAACCATTCAACCATGATTATACACTTTAGGAATGGAAAAGCTGTTTTCATTCACTGATGGAAATTCGTTAATTTAGTGAAGGAAAAAATGTAAATTCATGTTTTATTATTTGCTGTTATCCAATTGAGGTATTAGTCTCTCTTTGGTCTTTAGCCACAGTGTATTTTCAATGTTATATTTGATCTAGCTCACATGGATTGTGGAAATAAGTAATAATAATACATTTTCATATTGATAAATAGACTATGAGTCATTTTAATATCAATAGTGAATGTGTATAGTTTATTTTTATGGCCTGGCTCCAGGTCATTACCCAGAGATTCACACAAATACATTTCTGTATTGGTACCTTTCTTTGTTACTGTTTTTTTTTTTTTTTTTTTGCTATTACCTTCCTTTGTTACTACCTTTCTTTGTTAGTCCTTCCTTTGGCAAGTTCACTGGATAAATATGTGATAGTGTCAATATGTCACACGTTAGAGAGACTTGATTGAGTACTTGGTAACCAAAAGATGGTGTACCATTCATGGTTCTACTTGCCTGGTTTCCAGAATGGCTTTATTCTCTGATTCCAATTGCCAAAACTATCTTCAACCATGCACTGCAATTTTTATATCTAAAGAAACAGCACAATAGAAAGCAGTGAGAAATTTGGTTAATCTGAGTTTTCTCTCGTGCATGTTCTATCCCTTCCTCTCTCTCTTTTCAAATGCCATTCAGTTAGAAATTGTTGTCTTTTCACACAACCCCAAATAGCCTCACTCCAATGCAATATTTGCCAATAGAGGGCAACTACATAGACCAAGAGGAGGGAAATTGTTTGTGTCAGTGCTTTTGTTCCCAGGAATCCATGATATTAAAAGAGAATTTTTTTCCATGTGAATTTTTATAGACATGAATTTGAGGGGCAGGTCCTAATTAAAGCAGGTTCTACTGGAGTTGATGGTTTTGTAACCCTGGTACTGTCCTTTTGGCTCAGACAATGCTCCCAGGACCAATGCCTGGGAGCTGAGCCCTTGCAGCTCACAATGATGCTGACTACTTTCAAGTCGGCCTGTGTCTCCCCCTTCTGGCTCTGGACTGGGTGGTCATTTCACAGTCTTTTCCCAGAGTTCCCTTGTCAACTCTGTAAATAATTTCTTTGATTACTTACAAATCCTTAAGCCAGGATTTGAGTTCTGTCTATGCCACATAGGAACTGGCGGCAGCTGGGAAGAGCCACACTTCAGGAGCTTCCTGGTCTCATTGTGCCGTCCAGCACAGAATGATGTATCTGTGCTCGGGTTGTTACAGAACAGTCCCACTTCCCAGAGGGAGAAGAGAGAACTGGATGGAGTAAGAGCCTCCACTGCCCTTGGTGTTAGCCTTACTTATGTAACTCATCTCCTCTGCTCTAGACCAAAGCCTGGAATGGGGAATATTAACATAAGAGCACAATCCTTTTGAGCTCCTTTTCAAGCTCTTGATTTTCTTTGCTTGATTGGAGACTGTAGCTTTTTATTTTCCCCACCCTTCATTATTATGCCTTTCTTCTTCCTGACTCCATCAAAACCTTAATGACAGAAAGAAATAACGTCTGTTATTTCAGGTGAACTCTATCAACTTATTTCTCCAAGCTAAATTGTTAAATTGCTGAAGGGTGGGAGAGCTTGCAGTAGGAATTTAAAACAAAACAAAACACCACGAAATGACACTCAAGGCAACCGGTAGAGCTTGAAGGTGTATTTATTTGGGGGTGTGGAGGATAAACCAGAAGGGGTCTCATATTCAAAAAAGCAAAAGAGAAAATGAAAATAATCTTAAAATTATTTTGAAGGTACAGTTTTATCCCCTGCTAGAATGTTAAATGAAAATATCATAATAGCGAAGATTTTTTTTTTTATAGTGGCTCTCATAAAAAATACTCAGAAAGTATTTATTTTGTGAATGAATGATATGTAATACATATTAAAATGTTAACACCACTATTAATTTTTAGATTTCCTACACTGTGTTAAGAGAACATGAACTGTATTATTCTTCTTTGTAAAATATATAGATGTCTTCTTTATGCTTAAGTATAAGAAAATACTTATGATTATTCCATGATGCTAGCAAAAGACACATTCTCTGTTAAGTCTCTGATCATTCAACCTTATTAATTATATTATTTCTTTTCTTCTTTTTTCAGTTATTTATCTCTTTCTGCCTGTTTGGGTGAAGATTGAAATATATTAGACTCTCATTATTACAGTAATTTTTCTACTGCTTTTAATTCTTCCACTGCTTTTCTTTTTCCTTCTTTCTTCTCCTCTTTCTTTTCCTTCTTTTCCCTTTCTTTCCTTTTTATTTCCTCTATCTGCCTTGTTCTTCTCTTTGTTTTCCTTTTCATTCTATTTACCCCTTTTATCCTTATTATTTTGTATGCTATCACAGTCTGTTCCATGGTATTTGGTGCATGGTATTTGATTTTGATTATAAACTTTATTGACAAAACAATCGTATTTATATATTTACTTCTTTGTTCTAATTGAATTGTAATTTTACAGAGTAAATTTTTTTCCTTTTCTTTTTATTGCATGTGCATTATATATTATGTGTATATATATATTTGACTTACTGAAAAAATGTGAACTATTTATTTTTAGGTGTATCACATGTAGATAGATTTTAGTTGCATTTTTAAAAGTCAACGTGAATCTTTGTCTTTTATTGAGGGATATAAACACACTTACAATTACTGTCCATGTCAGGAACGTATTTTATTTGTTCTCTTGGCTTATGCTTTCATTTTTTAAATGACAAATAAAAAAACTGTATATATTTATGGTGTACAACATTATGTTTTCATATATGTAAACATTGTGGAATGGCTAAATCAAGCTAATCAACATATGCATTACCTCATTTATTATTGTGGTGAGAATATTTAAAATCTACTCTCTTAGCAATTTTCAATTATACAATATATTGTTATTAACTATAGTCACCACAATGTACAATAGATCCATTGGATGTATTCCCCTTGTATAGCTGAAGTTTTGTATTCTTTGACCGACATCTCCCTAATCCCCCAATCCCCAGCCTTTATTCTCTAGTGCCCTTCATTTTCTGTTTCTATAAATTTGACTATTTTAGATTGAATAGATGAGATTATGTGGCATTTGCCTTTCAGTTTCTAGTTCATGTCACTTAACATAAGTGGCATTGTTTTTTATGCCTCCTTCAGCATTTCTTGTAGTACAGGATTTCTGTAATGAATTTTTTCCAGTTTTTTATATCTTAAAGTCCTTATTTCACCTTTAAAAAAATTATCTGGGTATAGAATTCACCCAGGCAGGTTTCAGTTTTCTTTCTGTATTAATGGTGCTGCTCCACGTCTTCTCACTCGCGTTCTCTCTGATAAATAATCTGCATCACCTTTAACTTTGTTCTTCTATATAATGTGTATTTTTTTCCTCCAACTGCTTTTAAGATGTTCTTTTTATTACCATTTTAGAGTAATGTGATTATTATATACATATGTGTAGTTATTTTCATGTATCATATCTGTGGATTTTTTAGCTTTTTGGATTTGTGGGTTTATAATTTGTATCAAATTTAGAAATATGAGGAATGTTTTTTCAAACTTTTTTTCTGTCCCCTTTGTTTCTTATCTTCGTTAAAGACTTGGATTATAGATCTATGAAGCCATCTAAACGTGTCATATAACTCACTGATGCTCTGCTAATTTTTTTAAAATTAATTTTTCTCCATATTTTATTTTGGGTAGTTTCTGTTTTTGTCTTCTTTACATTAACTAGCTTTTCCTTTTGCAATATCATGATGTTGTTAGTTCCATCTACTGTATTTTTGATTCCTCATACTGTATGGTAGTTTTCATCTCTAAAAGTTCCTTTTTAGCATATATATATATATATATACATCTTTTGGTCTCTACTTAACTTTTTGAACAAATGGAATGTGGTTATAACTTTTAAAATATCCTCGTCTGCTAATTCGAACACCTGTGTCATTTCTGGCTTATTCTCAGTTGATTGATTTTTGTTTGTCATTGTGAGATGTATTTTCTTGCTTGCTTTCATGACAAAATCTTTTATTTGGGTAGTAGACATGTGAATTTCACCTTCTTGGGTAGCTTATATTTTTGTATTCCTATAAATGTTCTTGAGCTCTGTTCTTAAGCGCAGTTAAATTACGTAAAAATATTTTAATCTTTTTAGATCTTGCTTTTAATCATTTTTAGGTAGGACCAGAGCAACATTATCCTAGGGCTAATCCTCACCTCTGAGACCTTTCTAAGTACACTATCAAATATCCTGTAAATCTGAACTTTTCCAGATTGACTGGTAAGAGACTGAATTCCTGGCCAGTTACTGTTTCCTCTAATTATTTCAGGTAGTTCTTCTCCAGTCTTTGTTGTTTACGCTTGTTTAGGCTGATCAGTGCCCGGTTCAGTACTTGAACCTGGGACTCCCAGTTCTGTCTCCCCAATTTAGAGAATCTGCTGGGCTCTGCTTAGGTTCCCTCTTGTTGGGCTGTAGTCTGAGAACTTTCTTAGGACACTAAGCCAAGCGATGGTAGTACTCATCTTTCTCTGAGAGCACCCATCTTTCAGAGATCACTCGCATTCATTCCTAATGTAATGGCGCTTGCAAACCATTGTGTATGTACTGTTTGGCTTTTTATTATTGTTGTAATTTCATGTCAAAAGGCAAATTGGGTTCCTTTTGCTTCACCTTAGCCAGAAGCCTCCTTCATTTTTCTTCCTTTTTTTTTTTTTTAATTTGGGCTTTATATCGTCTTTGCATTTTGTAAAATTAAATTTGATTGTATATAATTCTGTTACACTTTTATGTATGCTGTTACACTTTTATGTATGCTTCTGCTTGATTTTAGTGTTTGAAATTCTATTTTAAATATTAGTTTTCCTTTTCATTTACTTACATTTTAAAATGAATTTTATATTTCAGTTTTCATATCCTCTGCTGTTC
Organism: Rhinopithecus bieti; assembly: GCF_001698545.2. Taxonomy (NCBI): domain Eukaryota; kingdom Metazoa; phylum Chordata; class Mammalia; order Primates; family Cercopithecidae; genus Rhinopithecus; species Rhinopithecus bieti. The sequence goes on along the minus strand of NW_016813010.1, from coordinate 1,479,784 downwards.
AGTTACTTCTTTATCAATATACTTGTATATTATCTTCACTAGCTGTGTCATATAATCTGTACGTTCTGAAAAATTTTCAAGACCACAACTCAGTTTTGAAATCAGTCTACTCAAGACTTCTAATGTTTATAACACATCTTTTCTGGTGTGGGGGAAAATGGTGAAGTTTACTTTTTTCTTTTGGTTTACCTGGATTTTCTGAATTTTTTTTCATTGAATTTACACTTTTATTACATAAAAGTTTATTTTGCAAGAAAAATGCTTTTCTGTTCTGTCTGGATTATTCATTTTTAAAGCAGACCTTATTGCTATGCTGCTGTATTTCTGTTTACTTCTCCTTGTCCTTGAAAGGCAAGAGATTTATTGAAGCCAAATATACCCTCCCCTCAAATGAGAGGTGTGCAATGTTCTTGGATCCTCCCACTCCCCTTCTATATGGTATTCTAAAACAAAATCTTCCTTTTTCATGTTAAACTGGAGGACTTTTCATTGTAAATTTGTGTTACCATTAAAAAAAATCAAAAAACGTTGGATCCACAGGAGAGGAGCAAGGTCCTGTTGGAGGAGCTTTATTCCTTCATCCCATAATGTGTGTGTGGAGATAGCTCTTCCCCTAGGGATCAGGTTTCTAAATCCAGTTGTCTTGCTCTCACATCAGTTTGCTTGCATGAACAGCTCTTTTGATGCTGTGGCCCAACAGCCTCAGTACAACCTCCAGGGCACCAGGGAGAAGTCCCCTGGCACTGCTATCTTTCCGCTTAGTACACGTATCTTTTTAAATGCTTCAGTAAACATCTTTATCTTTCCCTTTGTATTGATTCCAAGAGCATCATTACTTCCTGAGAGTGGTAGGCACATTTAATAAATATTTTCAAATTGGCCAGGCATAGTGGCTCACGCCTGTAATCCCAACATTTTGGGAGGCCGAGGTGGGTGTATCACCTGAGGTCAGGGTTTAAGACCAGCCTGGCCAACATGGAGAAACCCTGTTTTTACTGAAAATACAAAATTAGTCAGGCATGGTGGCGCGCGCCTATAATCCCAGCTACTCCAGAGGCTGAGGCACAAAAATCTCTTAGAGCCTGGGAGGCGGAGCTTGCAGTGAGCTGAGATCGCGCCACTGCACTCCAGCCTGGATGACAGAGCGAGACTCTGTCTCAAAAAACAAACAAACAAACAAACAAAAAACAAAAAAAGAAGAAAAAGAAATATTTTAAATTACTTGCTTTCTAAAAAAAAA
>NW_016813010.1:1459067-1478133 GCF_001698545.2 Rhinopithecus bieti | reverse complement strand
ACGTTGGGAAAAGCTGTACCATTACTTTACCAGTTTCTTCGGAAAACATTTTCTTATTTTAATTTGCTTTATTGTGTTTACTAGTAAGGATAAATTTTCTTCATGTGTGTGTGTGCTTGTGCCATTTGAAGTAAATTACATATTCAGATCCGTTAGCCATTGTTCTCTAGGATTTTAAATTATTCTGTGAAAATTTCTGTGTTGCCCCTTACACATTAAGGTTATCAACCTTTTTATATACTTTCCAGACTTTTCTTTATTGTTTACAAATACACTGAGTTTTTATTATTGTTTTCTGTCTTGCTACACACACACACACACACACACACACACACACACACACAGAACATTATGCTATAACATTTTTAATTTAATCAAATTAATAAATATTTCACTTTTTAATTTCTTCCTTTTATTTTACTGGAAGACTCTTCTTCATGGCGAAATGGGATAACTAAGTATAAATAAATCTACTTGCTTCCCTTAGTTGAATATTTGTTAACTGAATGAACAGATAAATACAGATAAAATTATAGTTTCCCTCCAACCTATCCACCCACCCTGCATAGCTTTAACCTCTTCCAAGGTCTCATGTTGTTGACATTATTAATATTTTATGCCTCAAGAAACAATGCTCACTCTTTTTAACGGCCAACATTACACCATTTTGCAGATCTGTTCAATGCCGTTTCTGCTATCTCTATAGATGGAGAAGAGTTAGTAAGATTGATTGCCCAGGAGAAAGTGAAATGTAAGGTTACCCAAACTGAGGTAGTCAATACATTATCCCAAAACTTAGTGATGTGAACCATCCACTTACTATGCCTTTTGATTCTGTGGGTGAGGACTATTGACAGGACACAACAGGGAAGCTATGCCTTTGTTCTGCCATTTTTGGAGCCTAGTTGGACTCAAAGCCTAGGGCTACAGTTATCTGAAGGCATGCCCACACACATGGCTGGAGATTGAGGTTGATTGTCAACTGAGTCCTAAGCTGAAGATGTCAGTTGGAACACTTATCTGCTGCCTCTTGTTGTTGCCTGAGCTTCCACTTGCTATCATGGTGTGATCCAATAATAAATGTCCTGAAAGAAAACTGAATTTCTTTTCATGACCTACCCTTAGGAGACACATATCATCATTTCTGCTACATTCTATTTGTTAAAAATTAGTCATTAAATTTGGCCCATATCCAAAGAGAGGGAACAAAGACCTGTGCTTCTCAGTGGAAGAATGTCAATGTCACTGAAAATCTATTTCCAGTTTCTTTTCCTGTTAAACTTTCTGTCTCACTTGCTTCTCACTTTCAGTGGCTCCTCTTTTCTTCATGCCAATTAAGATGTAAAATGTTGATTCTTTTCTTTGATTTTCCTAAAAGAAACTCCCACAGATATTTATATATGTAGTTGATTTTACTGGGGATTTGGTGTTTGTGTAGAAAGGGACAAGGTTGGTAGCAGTAGAGGGAAGAACATAATAGCCACTATGAAGAAAATCATTAAAAATTTGAATATAAACAACTCTGCTATTAAAGACCCCTTGGAATGTTGCTGTCACCAAGAACATCTGACTGATCTGTATTTCTTTATTGGCATTTACCTCTATCATGTGACATGATTTTCCTCTACTCTATCACTTCCCGTCTTCTCTTTTTCTGCTTTTTTACATGCCCATTTTCTACTGGTGCCATTACTATAGATATTTAGTTATTTTATTTCATCACCAGCTTCCAGCAAGGGGAAACCATATGTAGCACCTGAGCTCCAGGTCAATTATGGGCAATCCTACAAGGGCAGAAGCTGCATTCATTTGTAATTTTAAAAACAAATTTGCCTCACCAAATAAACTATTACATGAGTAAACAAATAAGTAAGCATAGAACTTTTTTCAAACATGTTGATAATATTCTTTTAGCATCAAAATACCCTTTATTGCAAAGACGCTACATTTGTGATAGCTTGAGTCTGGGTGCAGAGGTCCACGCCTGTAATCCCAGCACTTTGGAAGGCCAAGGCGGATGGATCACTTGAAGTCAGGAGTTTGAGACCAGCCTGGCCAACATAGCAAAACCCTGTTTCTACTAAAAGTAAAAAATAAAATAAAAATAAAGATAAAAAAAAGAAAAGAACAAGAAAATTAGCTGGGCATGGTGACACGTGCCTATAGTTCCAGCTACTTGGGAGGCTGAGGCGGGAGAATCAATTGAACTCAGGCAGTGGAGGCTGCAGTGAGCAGAGATCATACCACCACTGCATTCCAGCCTGGGTGACAGAACAAGACTCTGTCTCAAAAAGTTAAATAAAATAAAAATTAAATATGTGATAGTTTGGGAGAAGAGCTTGACCTTGACTTTCTTGTTATTTTTGTCCTTTCTTCTTCTGGATCTTGACAATTTTACCCTAAAAATGTGTCAACCCAAGGTGAGTGCTTAAGATTTGTGAAAGTTTTACATTTTCACATGAGGTGTGAATTAATTGTTTTATGTGTAAAGGGGATTTATGAGAGTTGAGATCGAATGTTTAAAACAACTGTTCTCAAAGTGATATCCCCCAAAGGAAATATTTATTTAGCATTCAGGGTACCTCAATTCATTCTAGAACAATAAGGGAAAACATGATTGAGTCCTTTGCAAATTTTCAATGTTCTATGACTTGAATCCAGGATAACATTTTGCATTTTTAGTCTTCATAGACATGAGAAGTTGTAATGTGCCTGAAAGGTATTGAGTTAGGAAGATTATATTTAACATAAAATATTCTATACCGTCAACACACAAGAGGTTTTCTTTTAGTTGAGAAATTAGTTTTCAAAACCATCGACTTGATAGTAAAGGCCACCTTTGCAAGAGTGGGTTATAATAAGAAAAGTCATGCCTTTAATTTCTTCTCACTGGGAAGACTGCTTGAATCAGTGGTGAACAATCTAAGGCAATTTCCAGTGCTTATAAATGGTAAATTGTGTGATACATATTATAATTACTATGGGTTTTGAGAAGAGGAAGTCAATGAAAAATAATGAGTTAGGCTAAGCTTCATGGAACACATAGGAGAATCCTATAGGTAGAATTTGGATGGAATCTTTGTAACTAACTAATAATATGTCATAAGGGTTTCTGGTCATTTAGGAGTAGCAGTAGATTTACTGCTAAGTAAAGGAGGTGAAAACATCAGGGCTTCACTCATCTTGGTCCTCTGAGTGCAAGAATTTATACAGTATTCTAGGTGGGGAGGAGAAGCAAGGTAAGCACGCCCAAGGCTTATCTAATTAAGTGCTTCTGGCAGGTTACCTAAAGAGGTATCAAAAGCCTCCGGTTGTTTACTATGATTTCTTTTTTCATTCAAAGTAAATATTCATTTGCCTATCTATTTCTGTATCTGTGATTTTATGCTCTTTTCTTTAAAAGATTCCTCAATTTATATAACTCAAACACCATAAAACCTAGGTCCACCCCTGTTTGGAAGATAATCATAGAATCTGCAAGCTCGAGGTTAATTTAGTGCAGTTCTCTTTGATCACAAAGAGGCAGCTGATTCGCAGCTTGTTCGTAGCAGAACTAAGAACAAACCCGGGAAGCTCTGTCCTTTACACAGCAGGTCTTGTATAGGAATCACCTTTAGTGGCTCTTCATTTGGTTTCCCAAAGTTATCTAGATCTGATCTAATAACATATGACAACGAATTATGTCATTGATAAAGTTAAATGCTTAAAATCTGCCGTATAAAATGGCTCTGGCAGCATCTACCTTTCTTCTGCAGATATTATAGTTTCTTAATTACTACACAGCTGAAATGCCTAGTGTTTAGAAATTGGAATGAGTTCGTATGAGCACTTACATTATCAGGAAATATAAATAGCTCATTTATTCATGGTAGCATTACTGTGTTCCTAATATAGTTTTTATTGATGGACACTTGAACTGTATCAATCCACTTAAAATTCAGAATGGTTCTTTTGTGCATGGCTTTATGGCAAAAGCAGTATAATTTAATTTAATATAATCTTTTAAAAACAATGATGTTTGTTTCATAAATGAATATTTTATATGTTGTGTTTAATTAAAATAAAACTATGCTACTGATCTAGAAAACACAAAACAGACTTGAGTTCATATTTATGAAGTGTAGCAATATTGGCAAGGCACAACTTATCTTGTTTATGAGACACACTTGTTATTACTTGTACAGATTGCAGTCATTTTATTGCTGAGCTTTACATGGTTTACAACCCAACAAATGCAATGAAACTATCATGAGGAAAATAAGCCTATAAAATTTTTTTTTAAAAAAGAAGGTGGCACTCACAGATTAAAATGCAGTTTTTGCTGAAACACTGGTAGTTTCTGAACTATTACATCCTTTAAGGCAGTGGGTTTTCTGGATATATCTCTAAATGGAAGGGAAAAGGCTGAGATAAGACACTAGGCTATTTTTAGTGCCTCTGCTTTGAGCATAATTCCCTGGAGACCTTCTTGCTTTTGCTTTTACTCTGTTGAGAGGTTCCAGAATTCCAGGTAGACGTAGAAATGTTTTTGACAAAGAAACTATTTGCAAATGAGGAAATGGCATTTACCTGACAAAGGAAAGGGATGTGGATGAAAACATTTCTGTCTCCTAATTTAAAGTGAGCAAAGTACATACTGACTTGGTTTATATTTCTGTAAATTGTTGACATGGAACAGGAGTGAGAAATTGTTGTAAGGGTATCTGCAGGCTGTGGTGGTCTAGGTACAGCTCACATCCCATCTGTTATCATGTACAGACTCATTTCATGGGTTTTTGTCTCCTCTAATCCCCTTCGCCAGGGATTATGGATGCAGCCTACCTCTGGACTCAGGCCCACTGCAATTTTTCCTGTTTTTCTGGTTGCTCATTGCTCAACCAACCAGTACTTAACGTGTTCTTTCTTTGTGAGATAATCACAGTGGGAAGTCAGCCATGTGGTCTCACTGCCATTAGAAGTCATGCCTCATGAACCTGGGTGTCTACATAGCAGGACCTACCCACTTCAACAAGCTTCAGTACCCCAGCACCCTGTTAGGTTAATGCTGGGCCAGGATGTCACTGTGCTTGACTCTGGGACTCTACCATACTGCCTTGCTACTTAAAAAAACTGGCCCTTTTCTTATTACTGTTTCATTCCCATACCTCTTCTACTTCCCCAACCCATTCACTGCCTGCTAGAGGCTGGTGTCTTGCCTTGAATGGATGATTTTTTCCTGTATTGTGCTAATAACTATCACCTTCCAGACTTTAAATATCTCCTATTTCAGTGTCCCATCTATTAGATTTTTTTTGGTCCCTCCTTTCCCACTTCACCCCTGAGTTCCATATAGAGTCAATGATACATTTAGCTATACTTGAAATTGTATAGTGTACATGCTGGAAATGGACCATTACACCACCAAGCTATGCTCAGAGGGGTAAGCCCTGTGCCTAGATTTGTTCCTCCATACTCATAACCAATAGTCAACTTCAGCTGCATATCTGCAACATTTGTAAGTTTGAGGCCTCAGCAGTTCTCTTATTAAAATGGCCTGAATTGAAATTGGTCATGACTTCACCTGATGGTTTTCTTTTCCTGTGTACACTAAAAGAAGTCCACATAGCACTCTGCAGGCAAAATTCAATTTTAGTTATTTTGTTAATAGATAATACATGTACATGGTATGATATTCAAAATTTCCACAATCGAAGTTAGTGGTTTTTATCTGTGACACCTCCCACCTCACTTCCACTCATTCGATTTACTCACTAGATATAACCATGGTTAATAGTACTTTACCATCCTTTCTGAGATAACATATGCATATGTAGTATATACAAACATATGTGCATATGGTGAGTGTATGTGTCTATTTATATGTGTATTATATATATGAAATTACATACACATGCACACATATTTTACTCAAATGGAAGCATACTAGGAGACTATTCTGTACTTCTCTTTTTTTAACATTACACCTTGAAAATCATTCTATGTTATATATAAAGAGCTGTCTCATTCTTCTAATAGCTTTGCAATATTCTGTTGTAGGACTGTTTTCTACTGATATTTAGAGTTTTTCCAATATTTTATAATACAAAGTTACAATGAGTGTTTGTCATTTTGGGATATGCTGGGATATATGTATTAATATGAAAATTAGGTGAAAGTGTTGGGTTGATGGTTCTATGTACTTATAATTTTGATAGATATTGCTAATTTGCCTCAACTGAAGTCATACTATTTTACCGCTAGAAATTCTTGAGGGTGTCAGTGTATCCTAAGGAGCATGGCAGACAACAGATGCATGAATTGGGTAATATGAAGAAGACTAAGTAAAGGAATTATTTACAAAGTATGGGCAGGATACAGAAACCCCAAGGCTTTCCGTGGAATATATAGAGAGGTGGGGGTGAGGGGCTGAGGTTACTGCCAGGGGACCTGAGGGTGCAAGAGGAGGAAACACTCACTGGGAACTGAAGGCAGAGAGGGTTGTGTTCAGAGGGCCACCTTAAAGGGGCTGTGAATTGGGGACATGGAGGCAGGCAGCCAGAAGCAAATCCTCAGAAAGGAAGCCTAGGGAGTAAATAATTTCAACTACACTCTCCTTCCTTACTCTGATGCCTTGCTGATACCATCCATTGCCCAAACTTGACAGATGGCCAGAGATTAAACCAGACCCTTAATGTAATCCCCACAGGTCAGCCACCTGAATTACAGAGCAGGGTGGAGAAATGGGACTAGAAGTACAAACAGGACATCTCCAGCTCAGTTGACCTCTTCACACTGTCACCGACACACTGGTCTACACTATTATTCATACTATGAACCTGAGAGGTGAGATATTATGTATACATTTCTCTTAATATGAGTGGGCAGCAAATCTCGTGAAATAAGTAAGAGATAATTTCATATCTTTTTTCTTTTTCTGGGTAGTATCTATTTCTAACTTTCCTCTTTTACATTTATATGTATTTTACTTTTTATTTTTGAAATGATTTAAAATTTCAGAAGTTGCAAAACCAGTATGAAAAATAGTCAGAGTTCCTGTGTAGCTTTCATCCATACATGCAAATTGTTAACATTTTGGCATACTTGCCTTATCATTTCCCTTTTCTTTCTCTCTCACTTTCTCTCTCTTCTTATATGTATGTGTAATTATATATCAGTTGGTCAATCTAGTATGTGTGTACATATGTACAAACATATCACTTGATGTGGTGAACCACTTTAGAATGGTTGCAAACATGATACCCTTTAAGTGAGTATTTTCTGAAACAAGGCATTTTTTCCCACTTAGCTGTGTGTACAAAAATCAGGAAATCAATATTGTTCTATCATTACCATCTAATACTCAGACTCTATTCAGATTTGTCCTGTTGTCAACATAGGGTTATTCTTGTATTTGAATGTTGTTTCTCTTTAGTGTCCTTCAATCTAGTATAGTTCTTCAGTCTTTTCTTGTCTTTCATGATTGTATTAGTCAGGGTTCTCTAGAGAAACAGAACGAGTAGGATACTTAGAGAGGTGTTTCTCTGACATTGCAACTTTGGTTCCAGACCACCACAATAAAGTAAATATTGCAATAAAGCGAGTCACACTTTTTTGTTGTTGTTGTTTTTTCAGTGCACATAAAAGTTATATTTACACTATGCTGTGGTGTATTGTGTGCAGTAACATTAGGTCTACAAAAGCAATGTGCATACCTTAATTAAAACACGCTTTATTACTAAAAAACGCCAGCAATAATCGAGGCTTCAGTCAGTTGTAATCTTTTGCTTGTGGAGGGTATTGCCTCAATGACTGCTGAGTTATCAGAGTGGTTGTTGCTAAAGGTTAAACAGTTGTGGTAATTTCTTAAAATAAGACAACAATGAGTTTGTAGCACCAATGGACTCTTTCTTACATGAGAGATTTCTCTGTAGCATGTGATACTCTTTGATAGCATTTTACCCACAGTAAAACTTTCAAAATAGGAGCCAATCCTCTGAAACCCTGCTGCTGTTTTATCAAGTAAGTTTATGTAATATTCTAAAACCTTTGTCGTGATTTCAACAGTGTTCATAGCATCTTCACCAAAGGTAGACTTCATCTCAAGACACCACTTTCTTTGCTCATCCATAAGAAATAACTCCTCATCCATTCAAGTTTTATTATGAGATTGCAGCAATTTGGTCACATCTTTAGTCTCCACTTCTAATTCTACGTCTCTTGCACTTTCCACCACCACTGTAGTTACTACCTCTACTGAAGTCTTGAACCCCTCAAAGTCATCCATGAGCTTTGGAAGCAACTTCTCTCAAACTCTGGTTAATGTTGATATTTTGAACTCCTCCAATAAATCATGAATGTTCTTACTGGCATCTAGAATGGTGACTCATTTCCAGAAGATTTTCAATTAACTTTGCCCAGATCCACCAGAGGAATCCCTCCCTAAGGCAGCTATAGCTTTATGAAAAGTATTTCTTAAGTAATAAGACTTGAAAGCCAAAATTACTCCTTGATCAATGGGCTGCATAATGGGTATTGTGTTAACAGGTATGAAAACAGTATTAATTTCCTTGTACATCTCCATCAGAGCTCTTGGGTGACTAGGTACATTGTCAATGAGCAGTAATATTTAGAAAGAAAGCTTAATTTCTAAGTGGTAGGTCTCAATAGTGGGCTCAAAATATTCCTGTAAACCATGTGCTGTAAAGCAGATGTGTTGTCATTCATGCTTTGTTGTACCATTTATGGAGCACAAGCGGAGTATATTTAGCATCAGTCTTAAGGGTCTAAGATTTTTAGAATGGCAAATGAGAATTGGCTTTAACTTAAAGTCACCAGCTACATTAGCTTCTAAAAAGAGTGTTAGCCTAGTTTGTTGTTGTTGTTGTTGTTGTTGTTGTTGTTGTTTGAAGCTTTGATGCCAGGCATTGACTTCTCTAGCTATGAAAGTGCCATATAAAAGATTTCTTTCAATAGAAGGGTGTTCTGTCTACATTGAAAATCTGTTGTATATTGAAGCCTCCTTCACCAACGATCTTAGCTAGATCTTCTGGATCACTTGCTGCTGCTTTTACTTCAGGACTTGCTATTTTACCTTGCATTTTTATGTTATAAAGGCCATTTTTTTTCCCTTAAACCTCCAGAACCAAACTTTTCTAGCTGCAGCCTTTTCTTCTGCAACTTCCTCACCTCTCTCAGCTTTCATAAAATTGATAAGAGTTGGGACCTTTCTCTGGATCAGGCTTTGGCTTCAGAGAATGTTGTGGCTGCTTTGATCTTCTATCTAGACCACTAAGACTTTTTCCTTATCAGCAATGAGGCTGTTTTGCCTTCTTATCACTTGAGCATTCACTGGAGAAGCACTTTTAATTTCTTTCAAGAACTTTGCCTTTGCATTCACAACTTGGCTAACCATTTGGCACAAGAGGACTAGCTTTCTGCCTATCTCAGATTTTGACATACCTTCCTCACTGAGCTTAATTATTTCTAGCTTTTGACTTAATGTAAGAGAAATGCGATTCTTCCTTTCACTTGAACACTTAGAGGTCATTGTAGGGTTATTACTTGGCCTTATTTCAATATTGTTGTGTCTTAGGAAATAGGGAGGCCTGAGGAGAGGGAGAGAGATGGAGGAAAATAACCAGTTGGTGGAGTAGTCAGAACACACACAACATTTAACAAGTAAATTCACCATATTTTATGGGCATGGTTCATGGCACCCCATTCCCCGCAGTTACAAAAGTAACATCAAAAATCACTGATCGCAGATCACCATAACAGATATAACTGTAATGACAAAGTTTGGAATACTCCAAGAGTTGACAAAATGTGACCCAGAGACACAAAGTGAGCATATGCTGTTGGAAAAAATGGCACCAATAGGCTTGCTTGATGCAATGTTGCCATAGACCTTTAATTTCTTAAATACACACACACACACACACACACACACACACACACACACACATACACACACACACAATCTGTGGAGTGTAATAAAGCAAAGTGCAATAAAACAAGGTATACCTGGCCAGGCGCAGTGGCTCAGGCCTGTAATGCCAGCACTTTGGCCGAGATGGGCGGATCATGAGGTCAGTAGATTGAGACCATTCTGGCTAATATGGTGAAACCCCGCCTCTACTAAAAATACAGAAATCAGCCAGGCGTGGTGGTGGGCTCCTGCAGTCCCAGCTACTCAGGAGGCTGAAGCAGGAGAATCGCTTGAATCTGGGAGGCAGACGTTGTATGAGCCAAGATCACGCCACTGCACTCCAGCCTGGGCGACCTTGCGAGACTCCGTCTCAAAACAAAAAAAAAAACAAACAAAACAAAACAAAAAACAAAGTATACCTGAAATGTATGCCTACTGAAACCTTACTTTCAGCAGGTTTACCTCAAAGCAATGCTGTGTGTATCTCATTATATCACATCACGTTGTACGCAACATTGGTAATGTTACTACTACTGGTAGTTAAATTTTATTACTTGAGTAATATAGCATCTGCTAGGCTTCTTCACTGTAGAGCTAATTAATAAAAATTTGTGCTCATTAATTAATGAATAACTAAGTATCTTGTGGGAATATGCTTTGAGATTTTCACTGAACAGTAGTCTTTCCTTCCTTCCTGCCTTCCTTCTCTTCCTTCCTTCCTCTCTCCCTTTTTTCTTCCTTCTCCCCTTACTTCTTTTCTTCCTCCTTTCCTTCTTTTCTCTCTTCCCTACTTCCTTCCTTTTGTCCCTCCCTCCATCCTTCCTTTATCCTTCCTTCCTTTATCCTTCCTTCCTTTATCCTTCCTTTTGTCCTTTCTTCATGTATTTGTGCTGATCAGGTTTTGTGCAGAGAAGCAAGACACTAGGATACATATATATATATATACACACACACACATATATATATATGATTTATTATAAGAATATCACCAAATGCAATAGTGGAAACTGGTTGCACAGTCTTGTGTGAACCTTTTGTTTCTGTGTCTGGAGCTGGATTCTGAATCCTACAGGACAGACAATCAGGAAAGGTCAATGAACATAAAGTCGGGGAAGCAAGGATAAGCTAGAATCTATAGGGATAGAATGGAGTCCCTTGGTCTCTCATCACCTCCAAGCCTCCAACTTAGATTTTGGGATGTTCTGTGGGAAAAGTCAGTGCCCTTGACCATGTACCTCTCCAGGCACCAGAGAGATGGAGGCCAAAGATCTCACAGGAGTTGGTGACCTGCAGACCTGGTTGCACCCTCTTGACACAAGGTGAGCCAATAATCTGAATGAGCTGTAACAGCATCTTGTTCTAAGCATAAAGGAATACTTCTGTTCATATACTGGCTCATGCTAATTCAGAATTATACAGGGAAGGGACTTCTTGGAAATGGAGTTACAGATTGGCCAGGTTGACACAATACAAACCCACCATGGTATTTATAACAGTATGAATTGATGAATTCCTATTTTACTCAAAGGATTACTATCTATTACAGCTATTATTTATTTTGATGCTCAAATCATTTCAGACTTGTCCAGTGGAAGCCTTTCATACTAACCCCCATATTCTTTTGACATTTTTTTCCCATTATTATTTTAGTATTTCTTTACTTTCTGGCACAAAAAGATGTTCCAGGCTTGTACCATTTGACCCAGCAATCCCATTACTGGGTATATACAGAGAGGATTATAAATCATTCTACTATAAAGACACATACTATGTATGTTTATTGCAGCACTGTTCACAATAGCAAATACTTGGAACCAACCCAAATGCCCATCAATGATAGACTGGATAAAGAAAATGTGGCACATATACACCATGGAATATTATGCAACCATAAAAAGATGAGATCATGTCCTTTGCAGGGACATGGATGAAGTTGGAAACCATCATTCTCAGCAAACTAACCCAAGAACAGAAAACTGAACACTGCCTGTTCTCACTTATAAGTGGGAGTTGAACAATGAGAACACATAGACACAGGGAGGGGAACATCGCACATTGGGGATTGTTGGGGGTTAGGGGGCTAGGGGAGGGATAGCGTTGGGATAAATACCAATGTAGATGACAGGTTGATGAGTGCAGCAAACCACAATGCATCAAATATATCATATCAAAAATAAATTTTGTTCATATTAAAATTAGTATATTATATGTTTATATATCCCATAAATATAAATCACTTTATAATAAAATATTTTAATATAAATTTTGTGGCCTTTTGTGCCTCAGAATTTAGGGTAGAAAAGGAGACAGTGACTATAATATTTGAGAATAATTTGAAAACTCAAATCAGAAGCCACAGAAAGTTACATGTGGAGTATGTAGGAGCTGCTTTGAGCCCAGTTCTTCATTCTGTTATATTTCTCCTAATATTTCCTCACATGGTTTCCTCTGTATCATAAGACTGGGAACTACTCACCTGTTGAGACTCAAAACCTCTCCTTCTGGAGGAAGTCTGTGTAAATTCTCTCACCAGCCGATTATGAATAATAATTCTTTCCATTATGCTCAGCTCTGCCTTGTATTTCTATAATATCATCTCTGTTAAGAATATATTTCATTTATGTGTTTTCATGTCATAGCCTCTACAAGACTAATTTACCATAGGACAGAGATTATATCTTATTTCTCTTTGTGTTTCCAATGTCAAGTTCAGTGCCTGGCAAATGGTAAGTGCTCAATAAATGTTTGTAAGATGAATGAAAGAATTTGCCAGTTTCCCTTCAATATTATTGGCTTTTGGGTAATGAAAAGGGAGCATGTTTCCAGTCTAACCATTTAATCTATATTAATCTCCTCATTCCAACTATTAATGCAATGGTAAACCTGACCATCTTGATTTTGTTCATGTAGTTCATTTTTTTGGCATGGAAAGGGTGGGGAGAGGAGTTTCACGTGCTGGTTCTGTGCCATCCGTCAGACATCTCCTGTCCCATGCCATGTACAGACACATTCTGTTCACCAGCTGCTGATTTCTATTCATTCTCAGCACATTTGTTTCCTGGGTCAATGGTGGCGGAGCTGCTGCTGCTGCTGCTCCTGGTCTCTTTTCTGCTACAGTGTCTCCTAATCACATCACACAGATATAAAATGTGTTATCTATCCTCCCTTCTGTCCTCTGCCTTTTTCTCCCCCTCTGAGAAATAATAGGGAAAAAGGAATATGCCTGCCAGTGTATGTTTTGTAAACTTTCCCAGTCCTCGTGATTTAACCCCTAGTTTCTCTGTGAAGAGGATTAGGCACTCCTTAGAGACACCACCAGAATTTGGAATTGGAGCTAGTGCTTGGAGCAGATTTAAAAAATCACTCTGGGAATTTAAATTTGCGTACATTTAAATATTGGGGTCACAAGGTTTTACCACTAAGCCTGCAAAGGTGAATGCACTACAATTAATTAATTATTGCAGCAACAATGTTAACATTATAATTGCTGATAAGGAAAGGAAAAAATGATATAAAACTTAGAAATTTAATCTGTCATCTTTGTCACAACCTGGCTTATGAGGGGCGGCCTCGTGAGATTCTCTTAATATTACTTTTCTCCCCTTGAGCTATTAAGATACTTGCCTCCCAAAATCTACCTGAAATTTCTAGCACTTCAACCAGTATAACCTTTGAGTAGACATGGCCTCTCCCGGCATCTTAAGTCCTCCCTACCTTCCAGGCAGTGAAGAAAGGATACCTTTGGGAATTCTTCATTCAAATACTAGTATAGTCTTGAGGGGGTGGAGTGGGGAGGAAGACACTTAGATTTCATGTCTACTTGCCTCTATTTTAAAGCCAAAGCACGGTTGGCATATGCTCTCTGATCATCATTAATTCATTTTTTAAAAGTTTATTACTGTTATTAAGGACCTTAGCAGTCAATAGGCACTGAGGCTATGCAGAGACAGGGCATGGTGCCTGCCTGCCCTGAAGAGCTGCAGTCTCGAGGGAAAGGTATATATGCAAACCAGTTTTTGATTGCCCTCTACAAAGATCAAATTTTAATGTGCCCTCTACAGAGCAAGCACTGCAGGAACAATGAGCAGCTTCTTTCACTGTAAAGTCATCAACGAGGTCTTCCTCAAGGGAGTAGCTCATAGGCTAAGTGTCAAAATGAGTTAGTAAGGCAGAGAACAGGTAGGTGTTCAGATATATGTATGGTGTTTGGATATGGATTGTTCAACAACTGTAGATCTTGTATGTCTATTGGGTAGGGGTCATAGCAATAACTGAGATTTATTAAATACTTAATAGTAGATCCCTTATGATGTTATCTTTACTTCTCTTCCAAAACATTGATGGCAAGTGTTTTTTATCATAATCTACCCATTTTAAAAAATAAGGAAATTGATTTCAGAGTGATTCAGCAACTTGACAAAAACTAAGTGTATAGAAGAATCAGGATTTGAATTTAGAACTTTCTTTTAACCATAAATGTTTTAGTATTACAAATATATGTTAGGGAAAAGAATTTAAGAGGGGGTTGCAGATGTAGAGAGATGAAGTAAAAGAAGAAGGAAGTAGCATATCATGAAGTATTTTGTGGGCCAAATTAGGAATCTTGGCTTCTATCCTGAGAATAACAAAATGCCTCTAGAGAGCTTTCAGCTAGTCAATGGCATGATCTGAATTTAGAAAGTTGTCTCTGGCTACAGGTTTAGGAGGGCCAAGCTCATAGGCAAGGAGACTTGTTATTGAATGGATTCAGTTGAGGTATGACAGATCAGTTTGCACAGCTCATTAGGAGCAGATAAGCCACACCAAAAAGTCATCTGCTTTTATAATCATCTTGATCTTACTTCCTATTCAGGTCTTTGGTGTCAGCTTGTTCCTCTTATTCCACTCTAAGCCATTCCTTCCTTTTTTTAATTGATTTCCTTCCAACCTGCTGAAGAGCTCTTGCTTCTGGAGCCTTGCATTGGACTTCTTGTTAGTTTGGCATTGCCAAACCAGCAGTTGTCATTTTGATAATTTAATATTTACCTCACTGAAGTAACCTAAGATTTGTGCTCTAACTTGAATGTATTACTTTTAATTTAAATATATATCAGTCATAGATTTGAAAATGTGCTTGCATAATTCTTTTTACCTTGTAAAAATATATAATGCTTATCTCTATATGCAATTATACCTACTGCCTGTGCAGCACAGAGAACATTAAGACTCTACTAGCTCAATTCTTTTCAAGAGAATGACAGTAGACTACCATTTTGAACACGGGAAAAAGGAAGCTGTTATGTAGCATAGCTGGCCAAGGATAAGATCTAGAAATCTAAGTGGTAGGAGCATGGCAGTAGGTGGTAAGTCAGGCTGGATCCAGAGTTAGGGATCTGCAAAGGACTTGGTGGCTATGGGTGATAAGGAAAGCCATAAATTCAACCCAAGAATTACATGAAGGTTGGAAGGCTCAGAAAGGCTTTGGGAGATCAAAGCATCAGTTAGGGAAGCTGTTAGAAGTAGACCTAGAACTTTAAATGGGGGGAGGATGGTTTACTTTGTTTCCTCTTCTGTGTTGGCTTTTAGGTATGAGCTGCTCAGAGTACACAGCTGTGGCTATGGCCAGAGGACAAGTTAGTGTTCTCAGTGTATAGCTTGATCCTCATGGAGTGAGACCAGAGCTCTTGGGTGGCTGGTCAGGAGCCTCTCACTGAGAAGACAACTGAACTTACTTCTTACAGCGGTGCCAAGATGATTGGTCTATTCTGAAAATGCAAGTCACAACCGGACAGCCCAAATAAGTGTATGACAAGTCCTAAAGATCTTTATATAGAGCTCTGCAGTTTATAAAACTCTTTTCATAGACAGTATGTCATTTGATCCTTATATCACATCTGTAAAAATCTGTCTTTAATATTAATGCCATTATATTAATAGAAGGGCTTGGACCAGATCCTCTAACAACAAATCCTGTCTCTCATTGAAAGACTCTGGTGGGAGGGATAGTGTGGGAATGCTGATTGGTTTTTCTGGATCATTGATTATTATTTGGGGATGCGTACCATTTTATTGTTAGCTCTTACACATTTCTGACTCTTCCGTATCTTACAGAAGAACTATCTCAAGTATTAACTGCTTTATATCCCCTGAAACATTTCTAGTCAGAAGTGATTGCTCTCCTCTTTGGCCTTCCATAGCACACTTCCTTTGTATCTTTCTGTGGCAGTTATATTATTTTACCATGTGTCATTGATTTTGTATATGCCCATAAGCAAAGTTTATATCTTCTTCCCAAACCCAGATATATAATATCTTAACACCATGAATATATGCCATCTATATTCAACAAATATGTGAACATGTCAGAAAATTCCAACTGTATTTGATTCTTCTTCTAGTGTTGAAGGCTGGGATTGAAATACCAAAAAGCATTTAAAAAAAAAAAAAAAAAAGACCAAGATAGAGTTAGAGATTTATTGATAAAATGTCTACTTTGTTTTCATTCTTGTACTTGAGGAGTTTAATACATCACCTTTTAGAATTGAATATGTTTAGTTAACACTAGCACATGCAGACTCATTCATATGTTTGCAGATTTTATTTGACTTAAATGCTCACGGTGTTCAATAATATCATCACTTTCTTTTGGTTGGCAGAAAGGTGGCCAAAGGAGATAGAGATATAAAGGGATACAAAGCTAGAAGTTAGTTGTACAGGTGGGAGAGAGGCCCTGATATAAATAATTTTTACCAGGCTGGGCGCTGTGGCTCACGCCTGAAATCCCAGCACTTTGGGAGGCCAAGGCAAGCAGATCACAAGGTCAGGAGTTCAAGACCAGCCTGACCAACATGGTGAAACCCCATCTCTACTGAAAATACAAAAATTAGCCGGGTGTGGTGGTGTGCACCTGTAATCCCAGCTACTCAGTCAGGAGGCTGAGGCAGGAGAATCTCTTGAACCCGGGAGGCAGACGTTGAAGTGAGCCAAGATTGCGCCACTGCACTCCAGCCTGGGTGACAGAGTGAGACACCGTCTCAAAAAAAAAAAAAAAAAAAAAGAAAAAAAAAGATTTTTTACCTAAAGGATCACAGGAGAAACTAACACTGGGAAGGAGACCTGAAGGATGTGGGAGGACAGCCATGCCTAAAAAGCTCAGAAAGGACTTTAGATGTGGTCTTCACATCTAGCAACCCTGTACTGTGTGTAGAGAATGAACCCGTGGATCAAGAGTGAGTAAAAACAGCAGATTGCCGGCTCCAGGTGCAGGTCATTGAAGTCGCCAGCTTCACTGGGAAATCAGGTAGGGATTTTTCTGTTTTGTTTGTGTGTGTGTGTGTGTGTGTGTGTGTGTGTGTGTGTGTGTGTGTGTTTGTTTGAGATGGGGTCTCGCTCTATCACCCAGGCTAGAGTGTAGTGGTGTGATTTCGGCTCACTGAAACCTCCACCTCCTGGGTTCAAGCGATTCTCCCTCTTCAGCTTCCCAAGTAGCAGGGACAGGCACCCACCACAATGCCCAGCTAATTTTTGTACTTTTAGTAGACACGGGGTTTCACCATGTTGGCCAGGCTAGTCTTGAACTTCTGACCTCAGGTAATCCACCTGCCTCAGCCTCCCAAAGTGCTGGGATTACAGGCGTGACTCACCTCACCTGGCTCAGGTAGGGATTTCTATCTTCTCTCTGGTGGGTTTGATAGTATTTACCTGTAATTCTTTAAACTCTGGTTTCAGGACCAACAGCTTCAGCATCAGCTGAAACTTGTTAGCAAAGTAAATACTCAGGTCCCACACTAGACTTACAAATCAAAAACTTAGGCTGGGGCCCAATAAGTGGGTTTAACAAGCCCTCATGGTGATTCTCATGCTCACTAAAGTTTGAAAGCTAGTGAACTAGAAGAGAGTTTAAAAAGTGGGTTGGGGTAAGGCTAGGGAAGGGGATAAGTGTTTAATTAGAGATGCATAGGAAAAGAGTTTTTAAAAAATTAGACTGAATGAGTTAATTCCAAGCAGAAGGCCATGACGCTTAAAGCTCTTGGTTAATTTGATGATGAGAAAATCAGAATTAGATGCTTTCATATATTGCCTATCCCTGCTTCTTTAGCCAGGAATCTTGAAGTCTCTGGGTGAAGCCAATATGGAAAGTTCACTTAGGTTAATTTTCTAACTCTTGGTCCTTGTGTTTCATAAAACAGCATTTCATTTGGCATCCCCTCTGAGGCTCTGGCCACTCACTGATTCAATTAAAATCTAAATTTGGATGAGGCAACTTTCCCATAAAATACTATAATACTGATACATGTAGAATGCATTCTTCTTGGTGTTGACTTCTCAGGATTGGATCTGTCCACTTAGTGGATTAGGCTATGGTAGGGGAGTGGCCTGCCCTGGGTACCAAGGAAAAGCTTGACATGAAGAAAAATCTTCTCTCATTTGGAAATAGGATGATGACAACAAAAATGTTGAAAATATTTTAAAATTTAGTTTGATGGAATGTCAAGCAGAGATGCATAGTTTCAGAAATATTTACATCTGAGAACCAGAAAATAATTGGAACAGAAATGCCTCTGCCCCCTCCCACCTTTTCTGTCAGCTGCTCAGTCATGTCCCAATGGTCTGAAGTTTCTGTACAATCATCTTGCTAATGACTGTAATTCATCACAAGAGGTGTTTAGTTTTGAAAATGAAATATGACTATATATTTTGGAGACTGATAGTGAGTGCTTATTTATTGATTATACTCCAAGTGTAAAAAAAAAAAAACAAATATTGCAGAGAAAATGTATTTTCAAGGTCCATCACAATAGCTGATATAACTTGATGTGTGAAACTACCTGTGACTTTACTTAAAAGATAAAAGAAAGCTGATTTTGGCTGTCGCTATGCACCCTTTTTTCAAAAACAATTTTGAGAAAACTTAAAGACATATAGGTCAAAGATTAGTAACAAGAATTAAATCAATATAAAGGAAACAAATCAATATTCTGACCATGAAGTTTCATACATTTGCTATCAATGGGCATTAGTTTGCCTGTGAGTTTCCTAGTAACTGTGGCCAAATATATACATATATATATTATGTATAATACATAATATATAATATATATGAGAAGTCTCAAAATTGTCAATGAACAACTGATTTTAAAATAAAATTTAAAAAACAAATTTATTATTTGGAATTTTATG
>NW_016813010.1:1445819-1458784 GCF_001698545.2 Rhinopithecus bieti | reverse complement strand
TTTTTTTTTTTTTTTTTTTTAAAGGAGATGGGTAAATTTAAGGTCAGAGCATTTAAGAGTATAATTCAGAGACGGGGAATTATTACATGGGAAGTTAAATGAATGAAGTTCAAATATGGAAGCTTCCTGTGATTCTTAGGAGATATAAGATCAGAACAGAGAATACGTATATTCATTAGAACCTCTTCTCTATTGCTTCTCTCCAGAAGACTTTAATTAGAAGTTAAAGTGGTATCAGTTAAAAGTCATTTTAATTTCTGATGTGCAGATATGATATGATATTGGCTTAATATAATTTCATATAATACAACTTCATAGACTTTTTAGACCAGAAGGACCTTAGGTAGGGTTGTCATTCTGTTAATGAAAATGAGAAGGTGAAGTGTATTCTCGTCCAGGAGAAAAAGATTCTACCATTAAGAGAGAGGAAAATATGGGGACATCACATATTTTCCTGAGGAAAATATCTTGAGTTTTTTTTTTTTTTTTTTTGTAATAGCACTTGCTAAAGCACTGTAACTATGGACTAGTGGCAGAGAAAAGTTTGACCAACATAATTCTCTTTTTTTTTTTTGAGAGGGAGTAGTCTCACTCTGTCCCCAAGGCCAGAGTGCAGTGCCACGATCTTGGCTCACTGCACCCTCCGCCTGCTGGGTTCAAGTGATTCTCTTGCCTCAGCCTCCCAAGTAGCTGAGATTACAGGCTCGCACCACCATACTGGGCTCTCTTTTTGTATTTTTTTTCAGTGGAGACATGGTTTCTCCATGTTGGCCAGGCTGGCCTCAATTCCTCCTGACCTCAGGTGATCTGCCCATGTAGGCCTCCCAAAGTGCTGGAATTACAGGTGTGGGCCACCGCACCTGGCCCAACCGACATAATTCTTTAAGCAGTGCCTCTCTCTTCTCAACAGAAAAACCAAGAGTTTATTTGTACATAAATGACACTAAGACATTATTTAAAGCTGTCTTTAATCAAAAGTTAGTTTTATTAACTTGTGATAGTGAGATAGGTTTTCATTCACACCAGGAGCAGTGACTTACTCCTGTAATCCCAAAATTTTGAGAGGCCGAGGCAGGAAGATCACTTGAGGTCAGAAGTTCGAGACCAGCCTGGCCAATATGGTGAAACCCCGTCTCTACACAAAAAATTAGCTGGGTGTGATGGTATGTGCCTGTAATCATAGCAATTCAGAAGGCTGAGGCAGGAGAATCTCTTGAACCTGGGAGGTAGAGGTCGCAGTGAGCCGAGATCCTGCCACTGCACTCCAGCTTGGGCGATGGAACGAGACTCCGTCTCAAAAAAGAAAAAAGAAAATCACTCACTTGGGACAGTGGGGTAAATAGACAAACATGAATGCATTGATGGGGGACTTTCAGAGAAAGCTGAATCTTTGGTTAAACTAAGCCATTCCAACTCTTGTTTCTCTTTTTAATCCCTTAAGAATTCCACATTCTTCAAATGAAAGCAACTTCCTCCCAAATGACTTTTCTTTTCCATATGCATTGAAAATCATCCAGTCCTAGAGAATGTTTCAGGAAATTTAAGGAATTATCAGCAGTATGCTTAACTTACTAATTAATTGTACAAAAAAGAAAAAACAAAAAAACAAAAAAAAACTATTTGTCCTGATGATTGGAATGTTCACATTTAATTTGCCAAACCAAAGTTTAAAAAATATATCATTAGAAATGCTACAGGCTTTGTAGTGTGGCTTTCTACTGGCTGAATGTTAGAGCAAAACCAAATGTTTATTAATTCTGTCACACTGCTAATAGAACTGTTCTTTTGATTCAACAAACAGAAGCCTGTGTTCTTTGGATGGTTATTTTATTTCCCATGGAGTCTGCATGCTGTTGGCTGACAATCACAGTGGCTATGTATCTATTTGGCTCTACTGGAAAATAAAAAAGCAATTTTAAAATTTGTTTTGCAATAGTTCTGAAATACATATTCAAAATTCTTGAGAAAGTTTCTGGAAATTATTTTTTTTTCCTGAGACACATTTTTTTTTTTAAATTGTAGAACTGCTAAAAATCATAAGATAAAGACCAGTGATGGACAGATGAAGTCTTGAGTGTTTTTCCAGTTGCATTTGAGATACCCGCTTGACTCAATCATTGTCTTCTTTAATATATTGTTTTAACTATTTTATTTATATATATAGAGAGAGAGAGAGAGATTGAGAGAGAGAGACAGAGAAAAACATTAACCTACGTACCACCCCCCACCCATATATACACCACATTCCATGGTTACCGCCTTACTCAAGAGGATAGGAATAATTAATAACAAAGCTACTGTGACAGGACAGGTATAGAGCGTGTTCAATCACACAGAGTGGAGCACAACTCTAGGTTCAAACGTCCTCTCTGCCCTTTTGGCCGTGTGATTTTGGACAGATTACTTAATCTCTCCATGCTTTATTTTCCTCATCTATGAAGTGAGCATAAAGATAATATAACTGTGACTCTTCTGCAAAAGTGATATGAGGATTAAAAGTTAGTTCATGGAAGAGCACCAGCAGTCGGTAAGTTGTATCCTTGCCCTTGATGCCTTAATGCAATGCATTTCTGTCCTACAATTTAACTTTGCCTGGATGCACCTTTTCCTAGGAGCATTCAAATGTAAGTGTACTAAAGTTTTTCACCTCTTAAATTCTTCTGTTTTCTTTTCTTTTCTTTTTTCTTTTCTTTTTTTTTTTTTGAGACAGGGTCTCAATCTGTTACGCAGGCGAGGGTGGTATAGTGGTGCAATCTCGGCTCACTGCAACCTCCGCCTCCTGGGTTCAAACAATTCTCCCACCTCAATCTCCCAAGTAGCTGGGACTACAGGTACACACCCCCACATCCAGCTAATTTTTGTATTGTTTGGTAGAGACGAGGTTTCACCATGTTGGCCAGGCTGATCTCAAACTCCTGACCTCAAGTGATCCACCCAGTTCGGCTTCCCAAAGTGCTGCTATTACAGGCATGAGCCACCATGCCTGGCCACTTCTGTTTGCTTTTTATCATTGTTTTTGCTCTACTTTTAAACCATTAGCTTTCATTTTTTATTTCCTTTATTAATTGCTCACCCTGCAATTTTCTGATTTTAATCTGTTGCAAACTGAGAAATCAGATTATCAACCCAGTTAAAATTTTAAATAAATTAGGAGTAATTTGATTCGGAGTAAGAACCTGAAGGCTTCCCTCTGAGTAAAGCAAATCCTCTTGACCACATAAATTTTGTACTTAGTGTTATCTATTTCACTTTCCAGGAACTTTTTTTGCTTTTAAAAGTAAAGGTGTTGCTATTGAAATGAAATATGGAAATTTTTTTTAAGTGAAGGTGTTAGATAAGTCACTTTGGAGAAAATGAGGTGTTGTAATATTAAAATAAATTTCCTTCTGAATTTACTTTTGTTCATAGAAAGCCTGGCTACAGAGTGAAAATGAGCTAGAAGAGGTAATAAGTCACGTGTAACAATATTTGCTACAGGAGTGTATGAGGAACCTAACAAATAAATGCATTTAAATATCACTTTGACTACATTTGAAATCCTGTGTGGCAATAGGTTTACTACCTCCCACTTTGCTTCCAGAAAATAGAATTGATCACTAGGGATCACTACAAAAATTCTCAGATTGTCTTTCCAGACCAGGAGCGGCTAAATTTTGGAAATGCAGATTTTCTGCCTCATCTTAGACCTATTGACTCAGAAACTCAGGGTGGGTCCAGCAATCTGTATTGTAACAGTCCTTCCAGGTAATTCTGATGCAGGCTAAAGTTTAAGACCCAATGGCCAAGGCTGGCAGTGATCAAGCCTGATTACATATTAGAATCACCTGAGGAACTCACAGCCCCATAAATTCAATTATTTTAAGCGAACAACCAAACACCTCAGGTGATTTCACTTTAAACAAAGTCAACGTCTGTAGACCATGCTTACAAGCACTGAGCAAAGTAAGTCACTGTTGCTTAAAAGCTATACTTTAAAAAGGCTCTGCAATAGATTGAAAGTTTGTATTTCTGGAAATTCATATGTTGAAATCCTAACCCAAGTGATGGTAATAGGTTGGGCCTTTGGGAAGCTATTAGGTCATGAGGGTGGAGCCCTTATGAAAGGCATAAAAAGCACCCTTATAAAACAGGCCCAAGAAAGCTCACTAGCTCCCTTTCACCATTTGAGGACACAGCAAAAGACAGCACCTATGAACCAGGAAGTGGCCATTCATCAGACACGGAACCTACCAGTGCCTTGATTTTGAACTTCTCATCCTCTACAACTGTAAGACATAAAATTACGTTGTTTATAAGCCACTTAGTCTATGGTAATCTTTGGTCCGTGCACTTTTGATACTAACATTTTACTATGTTTGCTTCAGCATGGAAGATAATCTATTAAAATGCAAATATTATCTGTGAGAGCTGATATCTAGAATTAATATACATTAATATCTTTTCTCCTACTAATCTAGCAGTTCTTTAGCAGTGTTTCTCAAATATCAGAGTACATCAAAATCATGTGGAGGCGAGATTAAACAAAGCTTGCTATGCCCCACCTTCAGAGCTTCTGATTTAGAAGGTCTGCAGAGAGACTCAACCGTTTGCATTTCCTGTAAGTTCCAGGTGAGATAGTGATGCTGGTCCTGGGAGTATAAAAACTATTGCTCCTTGTAAATTTGTTTAGGTTCCTTGTAGATTCTGGATATTAGACCTTTGTCAGATGGATAGATAGATTGCAAAAATTTTCTCCTATTCCGTAGGTTGTCTTTTCACTCCGATGATAGTTTCTTCTGTTGTGCAGAAGCTCTTTAGTTTAATTGGGTCCCATTTGTCAATTTTTGCTTCTGTTGTAATTGCCTTTCATGTTTTTGTCATGAAATCTTTGCCCATGCCTCTGTCCTAAATGGTATTGTCTAGATTTTCTCCTAGGATTTTTATAGTTTTGGGTTTTACATTTAAGTCTTAATCCACCTTGAGTTAATTTTTGTATAAGTGTTAAGAAATAGGTCCAGTTTCAACTTTCTGCATATGGCTAGTTTTCCCAGCACCGTTTATTAAATAAGAAATTATTTCCCCATTGCTTGTTTTTGGCAGGTTTGTCAGAGATGAGAAGGTTGTAGATGTGTGGTCTCATTTCTGAGACCTCTCTTCTGTTCCATTGGTCTATGTGTCTGTTTTGGTACTAGTACAATGCTGTTTTGGTTACTGTAGCCTTGTAGTATAGTTTAAAGTCAGGAAGGGTGATGGCTCCAGCTTTGTTCTTTCTCCTTAGGATTTTCTTGGCTATATGGCCTCTTATTTGGTTCCATATGAATTTGAAAGTAGTTTTTTTTTTTCTAGTTCTGCGAATAATGTCAATGGTAGTTTCATGGGAATAGCTGTGAATCTATAAATTACTTTGGTCAGTTTGGCCATTTTCATGATTTCAATTCTTCCTATCCATGAGCATGGAATGCTTTTCCATTTGTTTGTGTCCTCTCTGATTTCCTCGAGCAGTGCTTTTAAGTTGTCCTTGAAGAGGTCCTTCAAAAAGTGGGCAAAGGACATGAATAGACACTTCTCAAAAGAAGACATTTATGCAGACAACAAACATATGGAAAAAAGCTCAACATCACTGATCATTAGAGAAATGCAAATCAGAACCACAGTGAGATAGCATCTCATGCCAGTCAGAATGGCAATTATTCAGAAGTCAAGAAATAACAGATCCTGATGAGGCTGTGGAGAAGTAGGAACACTTTTAGCTGTTGGTGGGAATGTAAATTAGTTCAACCACTGTGGAAGACAGTGTGACAATTCCTCAAGGTTCTAGAACCAGAAATACCATTTGACTCAGCAATCCCATTACTGGGTATGGAACCAAAGTAATATAAATCATTCAGGAATATAATCATAAAGATACAGGCATGCATATGCTCATTGCAGCACTATTCACAAGAGCAAGACATGGAATAAACCCAAATGCCCATCAATGATAGACTGGATAAAGAAAATGTGGTACATATACACCATGAAATATTGTGAACTCATAGAAAGGAATGAGATCATATTCTTTGCAAGTACATGATTGGAGAGGTAAGCCATTATCCTCAGCAAACTAACACAGGAACAGAAATCAAACACTGCACGTTCTCACTTATAAGTGGGAGCTGAACAATGAGAACACATGAACCCAGGGAGAGGAACAACATACACTGGGGCCTGTTGGGCCCAGGGTAGGAGAGAGAGCATCAGGCTAAATAGCTCATGCATGTTGGGCTTAATACCTAGGTGGTGGGTTGATAGGTGTAGCAAACCACCATGGCACACGTTTACCTATGTAACAAACCTGCATGTCCTGCACATGTATCCCAGAACTTAAAATAAAATTAGAAAACAAAACAAAAAAGCATTGCTCCTAGGAAACACAGACCTTGACAACTGGGATTCAAAACAAGCTTTTCTGAGAGGGAAAGGAGGATACCATGATGCTCTCCAAATAGGAGACCTGAGCAACAGGGAGGTCACCCTGGGGCAAAGAAATAGAAAAGTGGCTATAAAAGAGCCCAGTTTAATAGAAAACCATAAAATATTAATGTACCTTATAAGTATCCAACCATTTAGAAAATTAAAAATCATTTTTGCCCAATAACTACACAGAAATTGGTAGTGGGCCAGATTTGGTCTGGGGAATATGGTTTGCCTACTTTTGAATTAAAATATTCTGCCAGTGTTGACATTTCAACCTTTTTTTAAATTTAGTTTTTTTTAAGTTTTGTTTTCATTTTGCTTAGTTATATTACTAGCAAATCCCCAACAGGGAACCTACACTGATTCTATTCACTCAATGGATATTACCTATTTCTAAAAAGCTAATTTAAATAATATCTATTGGATATGCATGGATTTCTGAGAGAGAAAGGAAGATATCATGATGCTCTTAGGTGGATTTTAAAAAGTCTTTTTTTTTTTTTTTTGAATTATATGCTCTCATGCTTGTATTTGATAAACTTTCCTATTGTTTCTAAAAAAGAAAATTACATGATTATGATTAAAATAATTTAGCTAATAGCATTAATTTCTGATTTCCAAATTTTATCCAGTATTTTCCAAAATGTATAGTGTAGCAAAATGGAAATAGAAGCATGCTTAAAATGCAGACACCTGGGCCTTAGTTTTGTAACTTTTTTTAGTAAACCTGGAATAAAGTCCAGAAATGAGCAATCCAGGTGATTTTGCTGAAAATGGTCTTTTTTTTTTCCTTTGGTGGTGTTTTAAAAAAACTTTTTTTTGCTTTAGGTGCTAAACTTTATTTAGGTGCTCTGATGTCAGATGTATGTATTTATAATTGCTAGGTCCTCCTGGTGAGGGTGGAACTTCTTATTCAGGATAACTCATGGCCTTTCCTACTAAATATCTCTGAAGATTTAGAGGTAAAATAGAAATATTTTTCTTCCTGAAAGTAGTTCAAGTATACATTTGCTTTGTTCACAGGATGATCTTTTGAGACATCAGAAAAATAAAAACAAAACTTGTTTAATTTTCTATGTTAAGATCTTAAGATCAGATTCTTTTAAATTGAACACTTTTTAAAAAAAGATATAATGCTCAGTTTTATCTAAATTTAGGAGAGATGAAAAACTTTTTACAGGTCCACTACTCCCAGCTGTAGAAATCAATTCAGTTGGCAAAGAGTACATGGGAACATGCACTCAGCTGCATTCTAGCGATTCTCATGACTGTTCAGCTTTCCATGCGATGATAGCTATCATATTCCTGCAATACTAATGGAAATGTCTACTCATAGTGGTGCTATCATACTGTTGACAGGCTAGTGTGATCAGAAAACATATAGCACTTCTAAAAAAACAAAGAAAAAGAAAAACTATCAGCAGTTGTTGGCTTACTTTTAATTTTCTTGTTCCTTTTGTAAACTCCAGTCTAGGATCCAACATACATTTTTATGCCAAGGTAGTATCAAGTTTATAATGAGCCTTGAGTCTCCCTGCATAGGAGCAAAGATTGCTTTCCCAGGTGCCTTCAAATAAGAGTTTGGTCAGTTAATTTTCAGGGGAGTTGGGGTGAGGGTGTGGGTGGCGGTGGTTCCCCTAAGAGACATAGCTGTCATATTTAAACAGGTAAGCAAATTAGGAAAGCTCTTGTAGTATCTACTCACTGGGAAGGAAGAAAAGAGTCTAGTTCTCAGAATCTTTTGTTTTATTAAAAACAAGTTTAGCAAATACATCTATTATGAAAGAATACTACCAGAGGAAGCCCTTCTTTCTAGAACTCTATGCCTATTGAATCATAAAAGGTTTCAGTTGAGGATATTTAGACAAGACTATAAAGAAATGCTTAATGTTTTAAAAATGTGTTACCTATTAACTCAAAATTTTTACCTACACAAAATATTGTGCTTCATGAAAGCCTAGTGATATGCCTACAGAATAGCCCATCATGTTCTGGGAGATGTTCTGGGAGAGTTTCCTCCAAAAACCTCTCTTCATTCATTTAATCTGTCTGTAAATTGTACTAAAAGTTGGTGTACAACTGAAATGGGCATGTCATAGATTGGCTGTAAGGGGCGCTGTGTTGGAGTCACTTCCTTAAACTGCACATCTGTTTGAATGGGCTGCCTCTTGTCTTAGTTGGCTTTGGGAACATTATTTTTTTAATAGTCATGTTTACTCAGACATTCAACCTTGTTCTCATATTTGGTTCCTATATTCAGCATAGAGAAAGATAGAAGTAGCTGCTTATTGAGACAGTTTGCCAAGTTTCAGGGTCCCCAGGGAAATGTCTTGAGTAGAACACTCCAGAATATTTCCTAATTTTGATGCTGTAAAACAGTTAGTATTCAGCTCAGGCTGATAGGCAATTCTTGTATTCACGCCATACTAGGTGTTATACTATAGAAGGCATAAAAACACGTTTCAAGCAGTATGTTTTCCTTCCTGGCATTTAGGAAAAACTAAACTCGGGAAGTTTTAAATGTCACTCTGGATTTGCTTGTTTTCTATAGCAGAGGGTTATTTGTTAAGATCATAAAGATACTTCTGTGAATGGTACCTTATCAGAAAAAGAATATTACTACCTCTCATTTTGCTACCGTGCCTCTTTTTCAGCAATAATATACTTCTGATCTTGGTATAAATGTCATATTGTGTGAATATGCAAACATCACATCCGCCTACATATGTTCTGTTGCTTAGTAATTCTTGGCACTAGAGCACAGTGAATTCTGTGCCTAATAAATGAGATATCCATCAGAATGAAAAATGAACTATGAAATAAGATATCTCTATTTCAGATTTTAGTTTTGAAGGTAGGTTGCGTTGTTGTGTATGGTAGTAAAGAAATTCAGAAGGGAATTGAATTCAAGGCTAGCATTTGTTTACTTATTCATGAAAAATGCCCACCATTTCTTAAGACAGCCAATATTTCATTTAAAGATACTTAGATTTTTAGATAGACGAGGTTTTATTTGGAAAATTTAAAATTTACTTTAATCTGTAAAAATCTTTCACAGTAAAATACTTATATAATTATTATTGTCACCCTTTTCAACTCTAAGTCCATGTCCCTTTTTTGTAATGTTTATTCATAAATCTCTGTAATATGAGGTTTTCACTAGGGATCCATCAGCAACTTCAAATCATTGAATTAAAAGATATCTCTCTATTAACACAATTTATTATTTCTCTGAATTGGAGAGACACTACCTCTGCCCAATTAAATATACTTTTCTCTAATTGGGACTTTGAATCTACCAAACAGGGTACCAGATTTCATATTTTAAAATGTCACCCTCCCCCCCGAGATGACTTGATCATGCCTGTTTGCTCAGTCCTCACCTTGTGCTAAAGACTGGTGACACAAAGAAGAAAAGATACCACCCCTCTCA
The DNA here is from genome assembly GCF_001698545.2 of Rhinopithecus bieti. NCBI lineage: Eukaryota > Metazoa > Chordata > Mammalia > Primates > Cercopithecidae > Rhinopithecus > Rhinopithecus bieti. Next base: position 1,448,916 of record NW_016813010.1, on the reverse strand, counting down.
TTCAGAGTCTCATGCTCTTGTGAAAAAGACAGATCTGTACTTTGTTACTAGACATTGTGACCGAGCCACCAAGGAACAACAAAATAGATACAGAATCATTTTAAAAAGAAAACAAGAATCAGATGACTCATGAAGCCCTTGTTCATGTTGAGAAATGTTAAAATAAATAAGTAAATAAAATATTAAAAATAAAAGACAGGAGATTGAGGAAAGCAGTTTGGAGGGAGTTGTTTGTTAATAATACTTTGAGTCATAACTCTCCCAAGGTGGGAGAAGTATAGGGTGTTCCCCACTCTACCACAAATCAAGAGCAGGGCCTTTAAAAGGACTACTAAGAATCTGAGACATGAATTCTTCAGTTTTTGGAAAGGGTGCAGAGTATACTGCTGGGAAAATTGAAACAGGTTCACCACAACTCCCTGAATTTGCAAAGTCTTCAGTAGATCAGCTGTTTACCATGTCAAGGATAAAGCCAACAACAACCTTAACTAAATACATATTTTATATCCCTTACCTCAAGAGAACATGGAGTAAAACTATGTATTATCTTTTATAGCTAAGTTATTTTTACTTCAGCTGAAATACTGTGCTTCTATGCCCTGGCCTGAGTTCTGAATGCTGAAAATCCTGCTCTTTCTCTTCACACGTTGTCTATTGGGTACTTTACCCCTTGTCATAGTTCCAGCTACCTACTATGGGAAGATGGTTTTCAATTCTTTATCAATATACTCTTGACTCATACCTAATGACATATGTGACTGTTATAATTGGTTGTCCCATGGGTACTTCAGATTTCCGTTTATACAAGCCTGAACTAATAATTTTTAAATAATTATTCAATTTGTTCCTCCTTTTATGTTCTATCTCACACAGATAACACAATTATCCACCCAGTTGTCACCAAATCTAGAAGAGTAAGAGCCAAATTTAATACATAGGTACTTCTTCACCTTTCAGTTCCTATAAATTACTACCCAATGTTATGTCTCCCATTCCTTTTTCCTCTCTTATCTTCATCACAACTAGGATAGTCTAACTTGTCATCACTTGTCTAGACTCTCACTTAACAACCTTCTTGCCTCCATTCCTGTTCTGCTAAAATTTATCTTTAATAATATTTCTAGAGTAAGGACTTTTCACAAAACAAAAATCTGAACATGGAATTCCCTTGATTAAAATTTATTCAGTAATTTGTTAAAATTCAAGCTCTGGAGGTGATAAACATTGCTTCCTTGAACTTGCTCCTTCCTGTACTCTAGCCAGATCTCCTGTTACCCTTTGCCTTTTACTTTATGCTCATGCAACCTATACACCGTCTGTAGTTCCCACTTACATCATGCTTATGTTCCTCCTGTGTTCCTGTTCTCATGCCATTTTCTTTGCCTGAAATGCCCTCTCCACTGATACTCAGGTTAACACTATGAAGCTCTCACTAAATGTCCTGTGTGCAGTGGTAAAATTTACTCTGAACACTTTTATTTTTATCTTTGCACTGTTTTAATTTTTGTATTTATTTGTTTGGGTCCCTGCCAGACAGTGTTGCTTTTGAATAACCAGTGCATAACTAAGAACTTAATATATTAGAAGTGTTAGATGATTGAATGAGTTAATACATAAATGTCTACTATCCTGCTTGGTCTTTTATGCTCCACATGTATACTTCCTGTGAAGGTATAGAGAGGTAATATTTGAACCAGTAGGCCCAAAAGATACTCTAGATAGTTGATCAGATAGAATACACCAGTGCCATGACAGAAGTGATACTGAAAGAATTGTAATTTTGAAATTATCTGTGATATGGGTAAAAAGAAAGAAATATGAGTCAAGAACAAGAGTCAGGAGATCTTGGCAGTTGTCCAAGATGAGTATATTTAAAGGGGAATTGGGAAAGGAAGTAAGTGCATTTGAGATATTACCAAGAAACATTCAGCCAGAAAAACTGAGTATATCAGCTGTAAGTGGTAGTGAAGAAGAGTCTTCACTATGCTAAGAAGGCCTAACTATATGATTTGTGACTACTTAAACATGGGTGAGTAATTGAGAAAAGATGTTTAATCTCCCTGGACTTGGAAAGATTCTAATTTATATAGAATTAACACTATTAGACACATTGACATTTGTAGTTTTTCTATTTCTGCCATGATGGAGTAACTGATATTGATCCTGCCCTTTTGCTGTAGATGATTAGAAAAATAGACCAAATACAAAACAACTGATTTCAGATATTGGACAAAAGATGACAGAACCGTTAAGCCTAAGAGAAAGGAAATAAGTGAGCTCTATAATATCCCTAGCTTTCTTCATGGAGTCACTTTCTGAATCATAGCATGGGGGATGGAGGGATTCAGGAGAGAAAGAAATCATAATTTGGGAAATTGGGTTGGGATGAGGCAGCTTGAATTTGCAGGATGGAATACGGAGGAGCAAGAAACTAGAAGGAAGGAGCTTCTGAAATATGCACAAAAGTTACCTTCAACCTGTCGCTGAATAATAATGTAGGCATGTGCAGAGAGAAACTTTATGAAACAAACTATGATCAACTATCAAGGAGCTATAAGTTGAACAATTCCCAGAGCTCACAAAAAGCTGGGAATTTACATTATGCAGAACGGAAAGACCTCATTGGGTAACTGAGACATTAGGTAGTACCCCAGAAATGTGGAGCCAGACTACGCTTGAGTAAAGCCTACTCTAAATCAATTTCAAAAACATGTTATGAATATATGAGGCTGATTCATGAGTAATAAAGTGAAAGATACAAAGTTAAAATGGATAATACTTAAGGTGAATATTAGATGAAAACTCCCTAAAATGCAAACTGACCCAAGGGGAAAAAAAGAAAAAAAGAAAAAAAAAATGAACAAAAGGCGCCCCCCCCCCCGAAAAAAAAGCAAAATTAGCACAAAATTATAAAATTAAAATCAAAATGTAAAACTGTTTAATAAAATTTTAATAAAAGTTAAATTAAGTATTTAAAAAATTTAAAAGTAAAAAATAGCAAAAGGAAAAGGAAAACTGAAGGAAAATAAAGCATTTATAAACAAATGGCTTTATATCCAATAATGAAATTGAATTTACAATTAAAATGTTTTCACAA
>NW_016813010.1:1417765-1444693 GCF_001698545.2 Rhinopithecus bieti | reverse complement strand
TAAACACTTAACAAATCGTGTTATTTTATGATAGCACTGAAAACCCCAAAAAACTTAGATATACGTAAATTAACAAAATATTTACAAGACCTGTAAAGTAAAAAGAACCATACAATGTTAACAGAAATAAACTAAATATAAAAATAAAAATAAATAGAGACATACCATGCTCATGGATTGGAAGGCTCAGAATTGTTAAAGGTGGCAGTTTTTTCCAACTAATTTATAGATCCAATGCAATACCAATGAAATACCTATGAGCAAGTTTTTAAATTAGTTTTATTTTTTGGTGACAATTTATAAACTGAGTCCAATTCTAAAGAAAAGCAGAATTGGAAAATAATACTATCTAGTTTTAAGACTTACCAAAAAATTACATTAATGGAGTGAGTAGTGTTATTTGGTGTAAAAATCAATGAAATAGAATACAAAATTAAGAAATAGACCTTTTTTGACAGGAAGAGTTACATCCTTGGAGTTCAAGTTACAGATATAAACTGCAGATATTATGTTTCCTGCACAATACCCTAAATATCTATCTGGTAATGGCACACATGTTTCACATATATGTTAAACATAACAATATGCTGGGAATTTATAGTACCCCTCCGTACTTAATTTATTTGAATTTGTTATAATTTTAACCAGACACTGAATCTGTAATTTGATTACATGAAAGTAGATGAACATCATTCTTTTGGGTAAATAAGATTTACCCAACCAACAATTCAGATTGTACATTCTTACAAAAAAGTATATTGTTATATTGACAATTTAAATATAGCACACAAAAATCCTGTGATTTTCATGTATATTAAATTATTTTTGAAATATGTATTCAGTGTAAATGTGGAAACCATAATTAATAAAACTTTTACAAATATTTCTGATTTTTTATATTTACTCTAAGTTTCAAGAACAATTTACTTAACATGTTACCAAATGTAAATTAAAAAAACAGATTATCTTGAAAGCAACAAAAGAACAATACTTTATATAGAGAGAAAAGGCAATTTGAATTGTGGCTGACAGCTTTTCAGAGACAGTGGAGATCAGAAGACAAACTAAATGTTTAAAGTGTAAAAAGAAAATAAGTAAATCGGTGTTCTATATTCAGTGAAAATATCTTGCCAAATATTTAAGTTCAAACTTTAACTTATGACCTTGTTTCTTCTACTTGTTTAATCAAAAAAAGAGGTTTAAAGAATTTTTTTTTTTCTTTTTTTAATCACCCAGGCTGGAGTTCAGTGGTGCAATCTCGGCTCACTGCAACCTCCACCTCCCAGGTTCAAACTATTCCCGTGTCTCAGCCTCCACAGTAGCTGGGATTACAGGCATGTGCCATCATGTCTGGCTAATTTTTGTATTTTTAGTAGAGACAGGGTTTCACTATGTCGCCCAGGCTGGTCTCCTGACCTCAGGTGATCCTCCCACCTAGGCCTCCAAAAGTGCTGGGATTACAGGTGCAAGCTACCTACCACACCCAACCAATAATTAGTAAAAGAGTATTATTAGCAATCTTGAAAATAAGTCCTAATTTTCCAGACTAGACAGGAGTCTAAAATATATACATACACTCTACAGGCTGGATCTAAGCAAGACCCCCCTGACACTGAGTTTATTTGTAAAGTCAAGCATAATATGTATAATTAATTCTAAGCAAAAAATAGATAAATAAAATAAATGTCTCCCCACTAAGAAGAATGTGGAAATAAATAGTGTGTTAGACTTTCAGTATCTGAACATTAAGCATCTGATACACTCAAACAACTCTGCATGCTCTGAACCCCTGCTCACAAAGCAGTTGTCAGATAATTAAGTGGTTTTCCATGTATATCTGCCAAGAAGAAAAATGTAACAGATATGCTCACACAAATCTTACATCTCATTTAGCAATATCAATTCTTGTTGTTGTTAATTAATAAACTGGCATTCTACTTGATATATCAGTTTCTTAGAAGCTTGGTTAACACAAGTTGGCCTCCTCGAACATTATTATCATTTTATCTCCGAATGATCAATTTTCTGTATCTTTGAGACTCCTCTGAAACCTGGTTTCGCCATCCAAGAAATCTGTAAAGGATGAATAAAACCCTACACCCCTGATTATTATTTTTTACTTTTTATTTTATATAATTTTAAACTTACAAAAGAGTTGACAGAAGAATCCAAGGGACTCTTACTGTACTGTTTCCCCAAATTTAGAAATTGTACCTTTTTTGTCATTTATCATTTTTCTCTGTATATAATGTACAGATCTATGTGCACATGTGTGCATAGCAAACATTGTTTCTAATAATGTATTGGACATGTTGAGTTCCCTTTCTCTTGAATATTTGTGTAATTTCTTAGGAAAATGGGTAGTTTTTCATGTAACAGTCCTATTAGCAAAATCAGAAATTATTATCTAATCCATAGTCTATGTTCAAATTGTTAATCATTACAATGATGTTCTTTATAGCCCGTTGTCCCATCCCCCTATCCAGTGTCAGTCCATTTAGTAGTAATATCTTCTTTAATTTCATTATATCTAACAGTTTTTCATTCATTTTTTCTATTTTAAGTTTGACATTTTTGCAGCATGCAAAATGTACAGTATAATATCTCTTAAAGATTGCTTGACATCTCCTTATGCATTTTTACTAATAAACCACAGAAGTGATGTGCCATCCTTAGTCAAGAGGCATTATGATATAATGTCTCAATTACAGTTATATAAATTTTAATCACTTTTTAAAGTGGTGTCTAAGAGATTTCCTTTTTGTGAAGTTAGTGTTTTAACTTTTGAAATTATCCAATCACTACATCTCCAATGGCAATACACTGTCATTTAACATCATAGATTGGTTGTGTAGGTTTTTTTATCTATATATCAATCATACAGTATGTATTCCCCTTCCTTGTATGCATTCTTTCAGTTTACATTTTTTGCGAAACTCATCCATGTAGCTATGCCATTGCTATTTGATTATTCTCATTGCTATATAGTATTTCTTTGGCGTGATATACCATTTGTTTAATCACATTACTGTATAGATTATATTATTGTGCTGTATAGGATTTCATTGTTGTAATATGTATGCATTCATGAGCAATTGGTAAATTTCCAGGCTTCTTTATTAAAAATGTGCTCTGTAAACATTCTTATAAGCATCATTTGGAGAATCCATGTACACATTTCTGTTGGGTATATGTATCTAGAAATGAATTGTTGAGTTGTACAGTATCCATATATTTAGCACTGGTAGATAATTTCAAAGAATATTCTGAAGGGCTTGCATTAAAATTACATGAGAGTTTCAGGATGTCTGAAATAATACCATTTTTATTTCCTTTCAACTTTGTCTTTTCTTTCTTGCCTTGTTTTTGCTAGGACCTCCAAAAAATGTTAAGTAACACATTTATCATGAATGAGATTTGAATTTTTATTAAAGGCATTTTATTTATCGAGATGACAATATGCTTTTTCACCTTTTTTATCTTAATGCATTAAATTATATGATTTGATTTTCAAGTCTTAAGTCAACCTAGAATTATGAGATTGAAACTACTGAAAATAATGAATTATCCTTTTTGTATGTATCTAGATTTCATTTGTTAACATTTTATTAAAGATTTTTGTATCTTTGTTCAGGAGAGAGATTGCCTTCTAATTTTTTTCCCTATAATGTCCTTGTCAGAGTTTGGTATCAAAGTTACGCTGGTTTCATAAAAAGTTATGAAAGGGTTCTTTCTGTTTTCAGAAGTATATATGTCATATGAGAGAATTTTGTAAAATTTGAAAAAACTCAATGCTAAAACTGTTTGGGCTCTGGGTATTATATATAAGTTTCCAATAATTGATTCAACTTATTTGTTTGAGATTAAATATTCAAATTTATAATTTCACTTTCTGCAAATTTTGGTAAATTGTATTATGTGAAAATACTTACAGATCAATGAAATTCTTATTTTTTGCATAAATTTTATAATATATTTCTAAAAAATTGTCCTAGGGTCTCTAGTGATTTCTACTTTTTTTTTTCTGATATTGATAATTTGTATTGTCACCCTTTTCTTCTTTATCATTCATGCTAATTGGTTATCAGTTTTATTAGTATGTTCAAAGAGCCAACTTTGGTTTTTCCCTATTGCAACTTTATTTTGTACTGTTAATTTCAAATGTATTATTTTCTTTTTGTATATATGTAATTTGCATTTTCTAAAGATTTTATTAATTTATATTTCTTTCTGGTGCTTTCACTTAAGACTATACACTTCTCTTGTTTAACTGTATTCACAAGGTTTAGTGTGTCATATGTAATTGTTAGTTTTCATTTGATTTGAAATATATTTTAACCATTAATGTGACTTATTCACAGACAGAAGTTTGGAAGCATATTGTTTAATTTCTAGTTTTAATTTCCACTTTCTGTGATTATGGAAATTTTCTATACCTGAACTGTCACCTATAGTAATTATTACCCATTTATGGCTACTGAACCCTTGATACATGATTGGTGCAACTGAGAAACTGAATTTTTAATTTTCTTCTAAATTTTTAAATATTAATTTAAATATAAATAGTTACATGTAGTTAATGGCTTCTCTATTTGTCAGTATAGCTAGGGCTTTCAGCAATCTAACTTCTACAATGACATACTGAAGAGTGTGTTTACTAGATTTAGAAAAAAAAAGACAAAAAACTGAGATTGGTGTTTTAAAATCTCTTGATCTGGGGGAGAATGCAAAGTATACTGTGGAGGCCAGATACAATTCTAATTTTAGAGTCAGAATGGGAATTAAGAGATCCCTGATTAAGCCTTGACTACTCTCCTATGGAGTAGCTGATTTTGTGATCAATAATGATATAGTAAAATAATATCCATTGTGTTAGACAGCTCTGGTTATATGATTTATAAACCTTAAGTATGATAATTTGATAAATGGAGGAATGGAAATTAAGTCTAGTATGACCTAAGAATGCACTGACAAACACATCAAAACCTTCCTTCAATTTTTGTATGTATTTTGTCTCTACCTTTCAAATTCAGCATTTAGAAGAGAGATCTTATTTCTCTTGCTCCAGGTTGTAAATTTTCCTAGAGTAGTATCTAGGGAAAAAAATAAACGAGAGAGGAACAGGAAGGACAAAGAAGAAGGAAAGGTTGAATTCAGTAAATAACTGGGTTTGCAATTAGAAACTATGACATATGGGCTGCATATAAATTAGAATTCAATTATCTTTTTGAGGAAACCATGATTACAATCCTCCTACCTTATAATTATCATTATACTCTTCTTTATTATTGGTTAAATATTTCAATGACTTATGATATCAGAGTTTCTGTAATGTTGAGTAAATAAATGATTTGCTCTGATGTAGACCTTCAGTAGCTGAGAAATATTATCTTTCACTGAACTGAAGGTGATTATAATTATTTCCAAGGAAAACTCATAAAATTATCACCTTCTTGAAAAGGAACTCGAGCAAGTCCTGAGTTTCAGAGAATAAAATCAGATCTTCCAGTTATAAAAATAAAAAGAAAAAATCCTCAGGGGCCCTGTGAACAATACTTTCCAAAAATAAGGCTCTTGTCTTTTGGTAACACATCAAAATTTCACCATAGAGTTGGTAACAGCACAGGGAAAAGGATGAAATAACTTTAAGAATACTTTAGAGCTTGGGGATAAAAAGTCCTTTCAGGATAAAAGTCCTTTAGGATATTGTCACATTGGTAGAATACCAACATTACCGTTCCTTTATGAAATGTCACCGTCAGAGAGATTAACTTTAGAAGTATAGGATCACAGAAATGTTTCTATTGATGTTGGCTACTTTGTTGAACTCCAAAAATGTGTCAAGAGTAACAAATCTATCTGACGTGTCCAGTCAAGGATCTGTTTTAAGCAGAAACCATGGCTTGCAGGACATTGTTACATTTTAATTTTGTTTTCCAACCACAAAAAGGAGTCTTTGTTTGCAGTCAAGATGAACACCTGTGTAATCCCTAAACGTTTACAGACATGTCTTTAAAAGTTCTATGGTGGATTAAGATTTAATCTATCAAAGTGATATAAATAATGCAGACATAGCCTTGGGTGCCAATTCTTCCCACAGTAGATAGAAAAACATAACAGTAAGAACTTCTTTGCTGATTTTCCTATAGCTCAAATAACACTGCCAAGAAGGGCAGAGGAGAGCAGTGTAATTCTAGAGATATAGCCTTGACGTTATTAATAATGTGTTAAAGTCTAGAAATTGAAAATATGGTCTGCAAAGCTAAAATTATGCAGAAGAAATAAGATTCAGATGGTTTCATGCTCAAAACCTTGGATCTCATTTTGAAATTTTTGTAATTGAAAATAAGTGGTTTTAAGAATGGTCAAGCTATTTTGTACCTAAGTACTGACCTTTCATATTCTTTCCATATAATCTGAGGGCATTTCAGTGTTTATCCAATCTATAAAAACACTTCTGTTTTCATGAATGTGGAAATACAACCTAAATTTCAAACCAACCATTAATTAAATATGAAATCAGATGTGCAAAGCACTGTGTTGACTACTACAGTGGATAGTGAGAAGTGTAAAATGATTATGAGAGGTGAAGCCAGCTGGACTTCCTGGGTCAAGTGGAGACTTGGAGAACTTTTCTGTCTAGCTAGAGGACTATGAATGCACCAATCAGCACTCTGGGTCTAGCGAAAGGATTGTAAACGCACCAATCAGCACTCTGTAAAAACACACCAATTGGCGCTCTGTGTCTAGCTAAAGGTTTGTAAATGCACCAATCGGCACTCTGTAAAAATGCACCAATCAGCACTCTGTGTCTAGCTAAAGGATTGTAAATGCACCAGTCATAGCTCTGTGAGAAGGACCAATCAGCACTCTGTGTCTAGACAAAGGTTTGCAAACGCACCGATCAGCACTCTGTAAAAACAAAACAATCAGCACTCTGTGTCTAGCTAAAGGTTTGTAAACACACCAATCAGCACTCTGTAAAAACATACCAATCAGCGCTCTGTGTGTAGCTAAAGGTTTGTAAGTGCACCAGTCAGCACTCTGTAAAAAAGGACTAATCAGTACTCTGTAAAATGGACCAATCAGCAGGAAGTGGGTGGGGCCAAATAAGGGAATATAAGCTGGCTCCCTGAGCCAGCAGTGGCAACCCGCTTGGGTGCCTTTCCACCCTGTGGAAGCTTTGTTCTTTCGCTCTTCACAATAAATCTTGCTGCTGCTCACTCTTTGGGTCCTCACTACCTTTAAGAGCTGTAACACTCACTGGGAAGGTCTGCAGCTTCACTCCTGAAGTTGGCAAGACTACAAACCCACCAGAAGGAAGAAACTCCAGACACGTCTGAATACCTGGAAGGAACAAACTCCGGACACACCATCTTTAAGAGCTGTAACACTCACTGTGAGGGTCCTTGGCTTCATTCTTGAAGTGATCGAGACCAAGAACCCACCAGAAGGAACTAATTCTGGACACAATTACACTTACACTTTAGGTTCTAATCCTAAAGGTGATTAATATCTAGGAAGAAAGATAAGGAGAAAGTATTTGAATAGTAACTAAGATTCAAGGCAGGAGATTTGAAAGGGAAAGAAAACAATTGTTTTGAGTTGGGTTTTCTAGAAAATCTCCTTGGTGAAAGAAAACGTGAGATTTGATAAAGACAAAGGTTAGTGCTTTTACAGTCATGTGTCTCATAATGACGTTTTGGTCAACAACAGACCACATATATGACAGTGGTCTGTAGGATCCTAATACTGTGTTTCTACTGTACTTTTTCTGTGTTCAGATACACAAATATTTATCATTGTGTTAAAATTGCCTGCAGTATTCAGTACAGCAACATGCTGTACAGGTTTGTAGCTTAGAAACAGTAGGCTGTATCACATAGCCTAGATGTGTAGTAGACTACACCATCTAGGTTTGTGGAAGTGATGTTCGTATAATGATGAAGTTGCCTAACAATATGCCTCAAAAACATATCCCCATTGTTAGGTGATTATTGTAGATGAGATGGCAGAGACATTCTCGACAGGAACACTGATGCAGAGTTGGAGAAACTGAGCAACAGAAGATAGCCAATTTTAGCTAGAGGAATGGATTTATTAGCGGAATAGAGAAATTTCTTTGAAGATATTCACCGCACCCCCCCAAAGAATATAGAAGGGCTGTGTAGTAAATTTAAGAAATTTAAAGGCCAGATGCGGTGACTTACCCCTGTAATCCCAGCATTTTGGGAGGCCGAGGCAGGCAGATCATGAGGTCAGGAGATCGAGATCATCTTGGCTAACATGATGAAACCCCATCTCTACTAAAAATACAAAACATTAGCCAGGCATGGTGGTACGCACCTGTAGTCCCAGCTACTCAGGAGGCTGAAGCAGGCGAATCGCTTGAACCCAGGAGGCACAGGTTGCAGTGAGCCAAGATTGTGCCACTGTACTCCAGCCTGGGTGACAGAGCGAGACTCTGTCTCAAAATAATAATAATAATAATAATAATAATAATAATAATAATTAAATAAGTCTTTGAAATGATCACCTTTACAGATAGAAACCAGCACAAATATTTATTGAATAAATAGAGAGATTATCACTGGATATTTATCATCAGTCTTATCGTAAAGGTCCGTATAGAAACAAAAATAGGCTAACCTATAGTGGATACATTTAGAGTAGAATTAGAGTCAAGGTGAGGTGCTAGAAGAAAATGCAACTGCTCCTTCTGTGGCTACACATGCAAGAGATGGAAATAAGATAGCAGTCCAATTCTCTTCTTGTAGAATGAAAAACCCTAAGTTTTCTCGAAATTCTCTTTTACCTAGTGCCTCCAAATTCCTGTTGCTTAGCACAGGATCTTCCCTTCTGAAGATAACCTTATCTTTCTTTCTTCTGTCTGGAGGACAGACATCTATGTTGCAGGTCACCTTCTGAAAAACCATCTCTTGATCCCTCTCAGGTAATGTTAATTACCTCCTTTTTTGCACAAAGAAAGTAGGCACTGCTCTTGTTATATTGCACATTCCGAAGTACAACTCATTCTTTCAAATGTTTATGTCCCGTGCTTGAGTCTTTCTAAAAATTAATCTATTCTTGACACAATATATACTTGCTGAATATTTATTGAATTAAAAGCTTTCCAGTAACATAATGCCAATAGCATAGGGGAAACTTACAAAACAAGTTATCCCTAGAAAATGAAAGATTAAAAAATGGCCAAAGGATTACTGGCCCTTTGATAATGGTTCCTTAGTATCTGCACAGAATAAAAAGGGAAGTGCCCATTCCAGCTTTACTTGGGAATTCTAGATTCAGCCATTTATTAAAATACTTTCATTTTATACATCTATATTTCATAATGTATAATATATAATGTAGATATATATCTATATTTCATATATCTATATGTATACACATGCATATATGTTCATATGTATACATTATGTGTATATATGCATGCATGTGTATTATATATATAATATCAATGATCTCTCTTTTTCTATACATATGCATTTTTAGTTGATAAGGGTATCTGTAAAAATGCTGTGCCTCTGCCAGCATGGCTCTCCAAACAGGTTCCACAGAAACAAATGAAATGATCAAAACAACTCCTGTTCCTCCTTCAGCCACACTATTAGTTACCTGTTGAGTAATTTGTTTTGCTGAGGATTTCAGAATCCTAAGATTTAGAAATGAACAATAAATAGACAATCTATAGAACAAATCATACAATAAAGTTAATAATTTAAAAGAAGAAAAATACCCAGAATATTTCTACTTAAAGATAAGCTTTTCATATCTTAGGGCATTTTACTTTGTTTTGTTTCACTCTGAAGATCCACAGCTGGATTTCAAAGGTTTGTGGGCTCCACTGAAATCATGTGCTACATTTTGCAATATGTAATTTTTCTTAGGAAAGGTGTCTGGCCTTTATTTTTGTAAAATTAAACTTTCAAGATCTATACCCTTCAAAATATTCTATTTTGTCCATTTAATGTGTTAGACAGTGGGATAAATATTTGATAATGATAGTAAATATAGTAACACTTTACATATAGATGATAATTTCAAATTATTCACTCTAAGAAGTAGGGTATTTTCAGTATTCATTTTGATAATGAAGAAATTGAAATTCAGATATCAAGCATCTTGCCTAAGTAAAGTGAGTTTTTACGTGGTAGACAATGAAACCATGTCTCCCATCTACAAATCTGCAGCTCATCTCAGTAGGCTTGTTCCTTGCCCCACCAGTCATGTGCTCTTCAGGAATTTCTCTTCCTCCATCTGTTTTCCTGTACACATGAACATGATCAGTTCTTGAACAGCTTGTCCAGCTGCTCCCTGTCCCACTTCCTACCATGGTTCCAGGTCTTCTGAGCATAGAAGAAAAAACAGATCAACAGAATTGATATTTTGAGCTGGCAATCTGGAAGTCAGAATGGTCACACTTCATTGTTGGGTCACAGTGGTGGCACAGAGGAGTGCAAACATAATTATCAGAAAGAGCTTTGTACTGGAAATTTGGAGGCAGAGGTACAAGAAAAGGAGTGAACTTAGAATAAAGCAGGGAGGAGAAAGGCAAAGAGAGATATGTCAGCTGGTGTCATGGACCTAGGCTCAAATAGAAAAGATTCCTTTTCAGCACTAGAATTGTAAAACCTTACTAATGCTGGGAGAGCCTGTTCCCAGTAGCTTTTAGTGACTGTCTCTATCAGTAACTGCTCTTTAAATCATCCTCCCTAGACAAAAGAAATGCATCAAAGGAAGGAGTAAAGAAGTTGAGGCCAAAACCGTCCATCTGACCTAACTCCCTAGGGAAATCTAAAGCATCTTAACTCTGCAGTGCCACCTTTGTACTGCATGGATTCTAGTCCATTGCATCTTTGCAAGGCAAAACCATCTTTATTATTTTTCTCACTCAAACCTGACATCTTTTGTCAGAGTGGGAACGTGAGTGTTCCTTCCTCCCCCTTCGTCCTCTTCCTGGAAGCTTTCACCTGCCAAAACTAACAAAAGCTTTTGCAATGTAATTTAAGCCTGAAAGAGACAATACTGTGTTATGGTTCCTGAGGACCTGAGATATATCTCATTCATTCTTTTTGTTTACATTAAGAAATTGAGGTCCAGAAATATCACATCACCTAATTGGAGGTACATGCCTTGGGCCTTTGGATCCCTGGCTCAGATATACCTGCTCTGTACTGTGAAATGTTCAGTACATACATTGTCAATAATATTGCTTACCTGACTGACAGAAAAGGAAGTTAGTCACTGCTACTTATTCTTGGTATTAAGTTCAATATATATATTCTATTTATCCAGAAACTTATTGACATATAAATTCAGAACCCCTTGGTACTTATTTTTCATATCAGTGCATGCACACACCAGATTAATCACGTCAATATTTATTCCTACTTTGGACCATTTAGTTTTCTGTCTTATCAAGACAGGCGTTGTGATTGGGCATATCCTAGGATACAAGCAGTTTCCACAAATCTGTAGATATTCCCCACCACTAAGGGAATAATAAGCTTTGTAAACAAATGCTGTTTGTGTCCATGAGGACATGCAAAAGCACTACAATGTACCTCATCAGGGTATCTCAACACTCCTGCCTGCTTAGTCTCAGAGTCCTAGGCATTGGTGGTGAAGAAAGGGTGGAGACAGGAGAGAGAATGGGCAGTGTTAAGTGATACCTGAATTGACCTGTAAAGTCAGAGTAGATTTCAAAGAAAAATTGCAAAGCCAGTGAAGTTTTTCTTTGGATTTTTTTTTTTTCATTTCCAGATGTCTATTTTAATCAATAAGAAAACTTCATGTCTGCTGAACTACTGGGGTGCTGATCCCAAATGGGCTTCTGGCTGACCTAAACCTCACTTTCTCTGGTGTGTAGCATTGAGGAGAGAGCAAAGGTTTTGCAGTCCTCTCTTTGCTCTGCCAAGATAACCAGCACTGTTTCATTTAGGAACCTTTGGGAACAACATTTGTCCAGCATTGGGAGAGATGGCCCTCCCAGCCTCAATTTCCCAATGATAGACATGGAACATAATTTGTATCTCTAAGACACTGAAATTTTGTATCTGCGTTTTACAAAATCCTAAGCATAAACTAGCCTTTCCTAACTAATACATTCTTCCCCTTTTCCCCTCCTAGTAAAAAGTTAATGGACTTCTGTTTTTGGAACAGATTAGATTAGCTGACCCATTGTCTTGGTCAGCTCAGGACACTATAGCAAAATACCATAGCCTGGGTGGTTGTTAAACAACAGACATTTATTTCTCACAGTTCGGCAGACTGGAAGTCCAAGATCAAGATGCCAGAATATCTGGTTCCCGGTGAGAGCCTTTTTCCTGGCTTGTAGACAGCTGCAGGAGTGGGGTGAAGATCTTGTGTTTCTTCATTTCCTTATAATGGCAGTAATCCCATATGAGGGTCCCACTTTCAGGACCTAATCTAAACTCAATTGCCACCCAAGAGCCCTACTTCCAAATACTATTACATTGGGAGACAGGGCTTCTATACATGAATTTTCTGGTTACATTCAGTCCATAATACCCATATATTACAAGTAGTAACACAGGTAGAATGAACAATGGCATTCTAACATCAATTTAGTTGGAGGCAAAGCAGTGCATCCTATTAAAAACCAACCTGGTGAAATTAGAGGGAAGAATGAGTGAGTGGTTATTCTATTTAGAGGTGGCTGAGGGGCACCATACATAAGAGAAATGATCTTAAGTGACATTTCCTAGATTGGCATTTCATCCCAATCTATACTAGATGAGCAAACCTGAAAATTTTCTTAACTTTCCTGAGCCTCAGTTTCCTCATCTGTTAAAAAAATTAATATCTTTCTCATATTATTGTTAGGAGGATTAAATAAGATAACACATATAAAATACCTAGCACAGTGCTTGGAGATTAGCAATAAATTTAATAAATAGAACAATTACTTTTATATTTTTAATGGTTTTTTAATCTTATCTCAATTCCTGTCTGATTACAGCCATGCATGCTTCAGCAGTGTAAAAATAATTATTTTCATTCATTTGAATGGCTTACGACTTTTGCCTAATGATGTGTAGCACAATAGTTGTTATACATATCATTAAATATGTGTCCGATTAATCTTGTTATACTTTTAATTGCAACATGAAATTCCTCTCATGCATACTCAGCCATCAAAGACTGTAGTTCATGAAACATGGCTGGCTACTGTCAACCTGAAAGAATTACAGGGAACATTGATCACATATAGTATATATCATAGACCTGAGAACAGTGTCGCACAAAGGAAAGAAAACAAATTTAGGAGTCATGTACACCAAGAACTGAAAGCTTTACCCAACCACTGTAATTTATTCAACTTTATTCTAAGAATTTTTCTCTGAAAAATGTAGCTAGTCATACCCACCATGTAGGATCTTGTGAGGAGTCGAGATATTTTATGTAAGATGATCAACAAGGACCTTGGAACACAATAGACAGTTAATTATATTAGGTATTACTACTTTCATACTATTGGACTTTAATTTGGAAGGGTCCATAGTATTAACCACCTCTGCTTCAAAGGCAAGATGTTGTCACTTCCTCCACTCTCATTTTCTACAAACACAGGGTATAAGACACCAGCATGATTTGCCCAAGGTTAGGCAGCTTTCAAGTGAAGGAGGTAGAAGCTGAGCCAGCAATGGGTGCCCCACCTCTTCCTTTACTTCCTTCTTTCACTCAGCTCATGCCCGTGCCTGGCAAAACAACCCAAAGCACACATTCTTCTGGTGTTGAGTCAGTGGCATCCTGTGCCTTCCCAAAGAGAGGAAGCACATTTGAGTCAGGAGGAAATGGAATTGCCAAGTAGGAAAAGAAGTCTGAGAACAGAGGACAGCTGACCTGTTCTGTGCTAGAAATGTGGCAAAAAGCCACATTAAAATGATTCTGCAGACTTGGTAATCTTGAGAAAATTAAAGTCTGTCAGTATCTGAATCTACATTCCTCCTTCAGGAAGGAAACTAGAATGACTTCCTGTTAATAAGAGCCTGTCTTCATAAGGCCTAAACCCCAAGTTTCCCAGGAGACCTGACCTTCCTTTTGGGTGTCATCCCTGAATACGTTCTTTCTCATTTAGGTCTCCTTCCCCTGAGTCTGACTCAGTGTACAGATGGAGCAAG
This sequence comes from Rhinopithecus bieti, assembly GCF_001698545.2. NCBI lineage: Eukaryota > Metazoa > Chordata > Mammalia > Primates > Cercopithecidae > Rhinopithecus > Rhinopithecus bieti. Next base: position 1,430,528 of record NW_016813010.1, on the reverse strand, counting down.
GAATCTGAGCTGTCCCAGATGCTGGCTGCACACTGTCACTGTGGTAGTGGCTGCTCATTCAAGGACCACATCTAACATGCGCAGTCCCATCTCAGAATGGGTAGCTGCTTTCTCAGAAAATTTAGTGCTGGTGCATAAACCTTGACTCAGAGGCCTATGAGACTGATAGAAAAGTCAGACTTGACTACTCGATTTCTTTCCTCTCTATTATCATTGTGACCTAGTCTTCTCTCTGAAGCCATGGGGACAGCGTGTTATGGTGGTTTGAACCTTGGTATAGTATCTCACTGGGAGGTGAGTCACTTTTCTTTTCAGATGTTCCAATAAAAGGGTCATTGCAAGGAAGAAATAAAAGACTATGGCTGAATAGATTAGATATACATTAGGTATGAGGAAAATGATAGTGTGCCTTTATTTGCTGCAAAATAAAAGCTAAGTCTAGAGAAAGAGAGCTATAATAAATATAAATATTTCTGATAATTTCAAATGGATAGGGGTAAAGATAGAGGAGAGTGCTACTTCCCCGTCATGTTGAATATCTCATTTTCTATAACTATAATTTAAAATTTATGAATTTATGAAAAAATAATAAATTAAAATAAAGTTTATATGGAGAAGCAGTATGCCTTTAGAGAGTAATATATATATATGGTATTAATTCATTTCCATTTTAATTGAAATGACTTTTCATACATCAGGAAAACCTTTCATAAAGGAAGCAACACTAGACGTTTGACATGACACTTTGTTGATGAATTTGGAATATTGAAGCAATTTGAGGATAAATATTTTTCTGGTTATAATAGAATCAAGTTATGATTTTTCTGGTGATGAACTTGTGATTTGGAAGATTAAGAACATTGTTGCCAGAGGAGTCGTTTTTTATCAGCTTGAGCAATTTTGTTGGGTTCTTCAGTAAGGTCCTGGCAAAAGCCAGTCTCATGATTAAAGCTGAGAATCCCAAGATGCTCCATGAATTTTTTAAACCTAAATATGTTCATAATAACTAAACACATTGTATCTCAATGTCCTTCATAACAATTTTGGAGAAGTGGGGAAGCAGTTAACTTCTTTTTTTCTGCATTAAGTGTCAAAGAAGGGGAAAATGTGCTTTTATGTAGGTTCTATAAACGAAGTTCTGAAACATTTTCTAGAAGTCATATCATCTATACTACTAAGAGTTCAGTATGTTTTGTATACAATTTGTTTATATCAATACACCCACTTAAAACACCATTGATGCAACAAAGAGTTTGAAAAAAGTAACACTGTGGAAACGTTGGTGTGAGCCAGTATTGCCTGTTTGTATGGCTTGATGATTTCAAGCCTACCTGGCACATAGCCATATGGGGCTATTCCTGGGATGTGATTTCCATTTGGGCTCAGTCCTATGACTAGCTGATAAGGGCCATGGAAATGTATATGAGAGGAAAGTTGTAGCTGTTATACACTCATCTAGATAATCAAATGGAGGCACTTATGGATGAATAGCTACAAGTTCTGTCTACCTTGCAAACTACTGAGGAAGATGAAATGGTCAGGGTCAATAAGTGGACCCATACAGTTCACACCTGTGTTGTTCAAGGGTCAACTGTATAGTACTTGCAGTTTTCTGAAAAATGTGTTAAGTTTCATGTTGAAGAAGTATGGTTGCTGTAAAACGATCCAGGTACAATTCTGACCATGTTCTCTTGTTTCTTTAAATTAAATGAAGATGTTCACAAACTCCTTCCCTTATCTCATAGCCCAATTTTCAGGAAGTCTAGAATTGTGCTCTTGTCTCATTTGCCCTCATTTTACCAATGAGGAGACAGTTTCATAGCATGAGAGGGATAACTACTGAGCTAGGTTAGCAAAAATTATTCACATAAGAGAAGGCCCTTGGGAAAACTGACAGGATTGTCACCTAGTCCTTCTTTTTTTGGGTCATTATGAACTTTAAAATGAAATCTGTGTTCCATCTCTCTTGTTCGTGTTCTTAAGAGTGAAGCAAGAAGCTTTACTACTAAAAAAATGCTGGAACAGGGCATACCTACTGTATGTCAGGCACTGAATTTGTGCTAAGGATACAGCTGTGAAAAAGACAAACATAATTTACATTCACAAATGCCACTGTGAAATGATAAGTGAACAAATAAGTGATGAATGTGTAGGGGACTAATTCTTCCATGGCAAAATTACTGCTATGGGAACTTATAGCAAAACAGTTAAAGTACAGTAAGGTTATCTTTTATAAAATTAACTCGAAGTAACTATAGAATTTTGGAGTTGTAGGCCAGGTGCCGTGGCTCATGCCTATAATCTGAGCACTTTGGGAGGCTGAAGCAGGAAGATCACCTGAGGTTAGGAGTTCGACACCAGCCTGGCCAACGTGATGAATCCCCGTCTCCACTAAAAATACAAAAATTAGCCGAGCATGGTGATATGTACCTATAATCCCAGCTACTCGGGAGGCTGAGGCGGGAGAATCACTTGAACCCGGGAGATAGAGGTTTCAGTGAGCCAAGATCATGCCATTGCACTCCAGCCTGGGCAACAAGAGTGAGACTCTATCTCAAAATAAATAAATAAATAAAGAAGAAGAAGAAGAAAAAATTTGGAGTTATAGAACCCCTTTATGGGAGGCTTTGAACAGATACAGACTCTCTGTCCTGTTTAGGAAAAGAAGGGATATCAGTTTCCTACTGCTTAACAAATGACTACAAACTTAATGGTTTCAAACATATTATCTTCGAGTTCTACAAGTTAGGAGTCTTATAGAACTAAAAGTATCAGCAGAACTATGTTCCGTCTGGAAGGTCTAGGGAGATTCTGTCCTTGTCTTTTCCAGCTTACAGAGCAAGCTTGTCCAACCTGAGGGCACATGTGGCACAGGATGGCTTTGAATGGGGCCCAACACAAATATGTAAACTTTCTTCAAACATTGAGATTTTTTTTTTTGCGATTTTTTTAAAGCTCTTCAGCTATCATTAGTGTTAGTATTTTTGATGTGTGGCCCAAGACAATTCTTCTAATATGGTCCAGGGAAGCCAAAAAATTGGACACCCCTGTTCTAAAGGCTTCTGACCATCCTTGGCTCATGGCCACATCACTCAACTTCTGCTTCCAGTCTGACATCTTCTTTGTCTCTCTCTTGCATCCCTCTTTCACCTGTAAGGACCTGTATGATTACACTGAGCCTGCCTATATAATCCAGGATACTCGTCTCAGCATTCTTAATCACATCTGTGAAGTAATTCTTTGCCATGTAAAGTAATAATGATGCATAAATTCTGGGGATTAGGAGGTAAATGTCTTTAGGGAGGGAATTCTGTCGCCTAGCACAGAACATAGAGTGAGAATTAAAAATGTTTCAATTTAACATCTGTTGGGGATGGAATGTTTCTGTAGCCCCCAAATTAATATGCTGAAATCTCAAACCTTAATATAATGGTGTTGAGAGGTGGGGTTTTGGGAGGTAATTGGGTCCTGAGGGGAGAGCCCTTATGAATCGTTTCAATACCCTTATAAAGCGGTTCACAGAGAACTCTCTCATCCTCTTCTCACCATGTGAAGATAAATGAGAAAACAGCCACCTGCAGCTCAAAAGAGAGCCCTCACCACAATCGAGCTGTGCTGGTGCTCTGGTCTTGCACTTTCAGCCTCTAGAACTGTGAAAAATAAATTTCTGTTTTTTATTAGCTACCCAGTCTATGGTGCTTTGTTATAACATCTCAACCTAAGACAATAATTAATTCAGGTCTTAATTATTTGAAATAGATAAATATAGATGGAAAGACATTTTAGGTTGAGTTGTGAGGAAATTATCTTCACACTCATTACTGTCAATTTGCATCAGGCTCTTTTACAGTCTACATCTGTGTTTAGACCTTGTTTTACTTACAGAATAAGCATGAGTCCTAGTGATTGCCCCTCAGATACCTTCAAAGGGCAGTTTAAGTATAAATTGGAACCACTCTTCTTTTGGAATAAATCAATAAAAATAGGGGGATCTCCTAATAATAGGGCACTAATTGCTGAAAGAACAGACCAAAAAATATTTAATATATTTCAGTCCTGTGCCAATTATGAGAGTAAGTAAAAAGAGTATACACTCCAAAGCTATTGGTCAAAACATGATAAAGAAAATAAATGCTTACATGGGTCTTCCAAATTAAAAGCTAATGTAAAGGTTGGATATTAGATTTTCTGATACACATTATATTGTACATACCAGAGAAAGAGAATCAATAGGTGATATATATTAGAGATACATACACACACACACACACACACATACACACACACACTCACACACACACACATATATAGGAGATTTAGAAAGAGACTTATTTTAAGGTATTGGCTTATTCTAAGGAGTTGTGGAGGCTGACAAATCTGAAATTCTTTGGCCAGACTAGCAGGCTGAAAATTCAAGTAAGAGTGAGGTTGTAATCTTGAATCCAAAATCAGCAGGGCAGGCCAGCAGACTTGAAATTCAGGTGAGATTCCCATGTTGCAGTCTTGTGGCAGAAATCCTTCTTTGAGAAACCTCAGTCTTTGCTCTTATGGCCTTCAACTGATTGGATGAGGCCCACCCAAATTATGGAGGATAATTTGCCTTATTTAAAGTGAACTGACTGTAAATGTTAACTTACATCCACAAATACCTTCACTGCAGTATCTAGACTAGTGTTTAACCAAATAACTGAGCACCATAGAACCTAGGCATGTTGATACATAAAATTACCATCACAATGCCCAAGGCTGAGAGCAGTATTCTTATTTCTTTGGTTGGGGCAGTGAGGATTTTTTTTGAGCAGAAGAGTCTTGAGAATTAGCAGTAATTCTCACTACTATCACTTATATTACCAAAGGCTGGCATTTAAATACAATAAAAGAAGTCAAAGATTTTTTAGAACTGAAAATTGGGGAAATATGAGATTTTGTTATCATTGTATATAATTTCTTAGTAATGATTACTACTAGAACTACTTTATTGCACAGCCATCAATTCATGTAGAAGGATATGGGCATAAATCCCTGTGTTGATTAATTATTTTGGGAGCCTGGAATCACCTTGAATTAATCAGCCAGATTACTTTAGAATATAATATGTGACATTAATTTTATGATACTATGACAACTATGGAGAAACCAGCTGATTTGAAAATGGACCACCTATCACATTGATAAATAGAAACTGCCCAAATGCAGAGGAAATGTTGACTTAGAGAAATTTACAGATGTTGATGTTAATAAAAAATAGTTCCTTCATATTAAATATAACCAGATAATTTTTAAAAACTTGGAAAGATTAGGAGCTTAAATAAGTAAATGAAGCTGAGTTTAATGCAGAGAGATGTTTCACTAGTTCCCTTTTGAACTACTTTTTTAACTGAAAGAGAAAATAGACTTTTAAAAGTCACCAACGTAATTACTTTAAAGATAACAGCTGGTGCTCATCTTTGTACCTGTTCAGGTACTATCTACTGGCATCATGCAGGAATGCTGGGCCACAGAACCAGGATTTCTATATAGAACCATATGCACATATATATCCTATACGAGAGGATATTGGTGATAGAAAACATTTGATTTCAAGGTAATTGAGCCTGACTTTGTATTCTGTATGGGTGTATGTGTGACAGAGAGAGAGATTTATCTTAAGGAATTGTCTCACGTGCCTGGAGGCCTGGAAAATTCCATATCTTCAGAGTAGACTGGCAGCCTGGAGATCCAGGGAACAGTTGACTTTTGAGTTTAAAAGTAGTCTGCTGACAGGGCAGTCTGCATTCTCATAAGGCCTCCAACTGATTGGAAGAGGCCCATTTACTTTATGGAGGGCAGTCTGCTCCATTCAAAGGCCACAGAGTTAATTAATCTCATCCAAAAAACACCCTCACACAAACATCTAGAAGCATGTTTGACTAAATATCTGAGAAATGTCTCCAGCCAAACTGACACATAAAATTAACCATCACAGATTCTTGACTGATTTAAGGTATGAGTTGGAATCACATGTATAATGGGAATACAAGTAAGAATAGAAGAAATGAATGAATAATATGAAGTTCTTCCAGATTGGATAGTCATGTTTTAGTTCCCAAGAGCTCTTTAGACCTCATAAATGCAAGTACAACTCTAATATTAACTGTAATAAAAATGACTTTATAAAGAGAATACATTGGTGGAGTAGCAAGAAAAGGATGTCAGCTCAGGAGGAGACAAAAGGTGAGTCTTTTTAGCAAGTAAAACAGCCCTATTCATTTCCTCCCTTATGGGTGCCTCCTGTCCCTCCTCTGCACCACTGAACTCAGCTGCTCAGTAGCATGCAATGCTCAGCTCTCTACTTCTCTGCATGCCCTTTGTGCTCCTGACAGCAGAAGGGAAGGCTCTTGGAGAGACATTGCCAGCAAGATGCATTTCTAAGTTGGGAGTAGCTTACTACAACAGAGGCAGTGCTGAGCTCACCATCTGCAACGCCTACTTGTATTCCAGTCAGGTTTGTCTACTGAGTCTTCCTCACTCCCTGCTGTGCCATCAAACTGGCTGCAGTAAGAGATAAAGATACTTGTGTTTTTTCCACCACTGACCTATAATCAAGAACCATAACGATGAAGCATACTAATTCTAATCAGCAAAGGCCACTTGTTTACTCATTCGCCTTTTGCCTTTGTGATGTTCAACATGCATCTCCAATCAGTCAGAGATGGAATGTGGATTTGATTTGGAAGGACTCCAGGCTCCTTTGCATTCTGAGCAGAGGCACCAGACCCCACTGCTAGGCTGTTCTATGACTATTACAACTCTAAATCTCAATAGAATGCTGCTACCACCAGCCAGTCCTGGTACCCACAGTGTACCCAGATGAAAGCAAAAATAAAAAACTTTTCAGATTATTCGTAATTACCTTCCAAAATTCAAGGAAGATTTCCATAGAGAGAAATTAAGCCATTGATTCTATCAATTTGTAACTGATTCATTCTTGGAAAATGTGGAATTAGATGTCATATGAAGGCCAATGGCATTAAAGTCCTTTATAGACCTTTTTTTTCTCATCTGAAAAGATGATTTAGTTACATTTGAACAGGAGGATGAATTAAATGAAGTTTTAAAATAATTTCTAGGTAGAGTTCTTTAACATTCTCTCATAAGGACCTTAGGGATAAACAAACAAAAAAATACACACAATGAACATGCCTTCTATACTATTCAAAATTAATTAACAAACTAAAGTTCTCAATAAAAAGCAGTTAATTTAACTATCAGATTCTTTCTTAATGTGGCAAAGCAGTCTTGTTTAATGTGCTTACATTTATTCTTCTATTCCCTAGGCCAATAGTGTTTTTAATCTCCCTTTTATCTTGCCAAAATCTATTAATGAGTATATTTAAGTACACAAACATTAGGTTAGGAAAAATATTAACATATATAGTAGCTATTCACAATTATCCAGCCATAGCTTAGCCTTCTTTCAACCCTTTGTATACTAAATGGGCCCTTTTATTAACTTACAGATTTTTTTCAAGGTAAGCATTAAAATTATTTCCTAGCAGGCTTTATGTTGCTACAGGGTTTTCATTCACAAATAATATTTGTGGGTTTGTGTGTGTGTAATGTTGCTAATTTGCAGGTGGATATTGCAGGTTGAATCCCTAGGAATTAAAAGTAGTCCCTAGGGACGCCGACTCTGAAAAAATGGTTGGCTGGTTTTAGTTAAATATATCCAAATATACCAAAATCTTAATTTTGTGTTATGTATAGGTCTTTGAAAATATTTCCCTAGATTTAATAACAAGTTTATAGTTTCTTCTAAAATTGTAGAGTTTTTCACAAAAATTTAAGTGTTTAAACCACCTGGAATTAATTCAAAGGTTTATCATGTTCTATTGTTCTTCTACTTGAGTAGTCAGTTTCTGAATAGTGAATTTGGTTTTCAAATATTTAATATTATACATATATGTGACTTATTTCAAATTGTGAAAATTCAATATTTATCAGTGATCAGTTTGTTGCCACTCAGCCCCTAAATCATACTTGAAAATCTCCTCTGTTATAATACACTGGATTCTTCAACATTTCTTCTTTTTCTTAAAATTTATTTATAATTTAGTTTTTCCATAAGTTATTGAGGTACAGGTGGTACTTGGTTACGTGAGTAAGTTCTTTAGTGGTGATTTGTGAGATTTTGGTACACTCATCACTCGAGCAGTATATGCTGCACCATATTGTAGTCTTTTATGCCTCACCCCCCTCTCACTCTTCCCCCAAGTTCCAAAAGTTCATTGTATCATTCTTATACATTTGCATCCTCATAGCTTAGCTCCCACATACCAGTGAGAACATATGATATTTGGTTTTCCATTCCTGAATTACTTCACTTAGAATAATAGTCTCCAATCTCATCCAGGTAACTGCGAATGCTGTTAATTCATTCCTTTTTTGGCTGCATAGTATTCCATCATGTATATATACACACATACATACATACACACACACACACACACACACACACACACCACAGTGTCTTTATCCACTCATTGATCGATGGGCATTTGGGTTGGTTCCACAATTATGCTATGGTGAGTTGTGCCACTATAAACATGCATGTGCAAGTATCTTTTTAAAATAATGACTTCTTTTCCTCTCAGTAGATACCCAGTAGTGAGATTGCCGGATCAAATGGTAGTTCTACTTTTAGTTCTTTAAGGAATCTCCACAGTGTTCTTCATAGTGGCTATACTAGTTTACATGCCCACCAGAAATGCAGTGGTGTTCCCTGTTCACCTCATCCACACCAATATCTACTGTTTTTATTTATTTATTTATTTTTTTTTTTGGATTATGGCCATTCTTGCAGGAGTAAGGTGGTATTGCATTGTGGTTTTGATTTGCATTTACCTGATAATTAGTGATGTTGAGCATTTCTTCATATATTTGTTGGCTGTTTTTATATCTTTGAAAATTGTCTATTCATGTCCTTAGCTCACTTTTTGATGGGATTGTTTTTTGTTTTACTGATTTGTTTGAGTTCATTGTAGATTCTGGATATTAGTCCTTTGTCAGCTGTATAGATTGTGAAGATTTTCTCCCACTCTGTGCTGTGGATTGTCTGTTTCTTCTGTTGATTATTCCTTTTGCAAAAGCTCTTTAGTTTAATTAGGTCCCAACCATTTATCTTTGTTTTTATTGCATTTGCTTTTGGGTTCTTGGTCATGAAATCTTTGCCAAAACCAATTTCTAGACGGGTTTTTCCAATGTTATCTTCTAGAATTTTTATAGTTTCAGGTCTTAGGTTTAAGTCCTTAATCCTTCTTGAGTTGATTTTTATATAACGTGAGAGATGAGAATCCAATTTCATTCTCTTAGATGTGGCTAGCCAATTATTCCAAGACCATTTGTTGAAAAGGGTGTCCTTTCCCCACTTTGTTTTTGTTTGTTTTGTTAAAGATCAGTTGGCTGTTAAGTATTTGGGTTTATTTCTGGGTTCTCTATTCTGTTCCATTGGTCTATATGCCTATTTCTATTCCAGTTAGTACCATGCTGTTTCGGTGACTATGGCTTCATAGTACAGTTTGAAATCAGGTAGTCTGAAGCCTCCAAATTTGTTCTTTTTGCTTAGTCTTGCTTTGGCTATGCAGGCTCTTTTTTGGTTCCACATGAATTTTAGAATTGTTTTTTTCTAATTCTGTGAAGAATGATGGTGGTATTTTGATGGGGATTGTGTTGAATTTCTTTCTAATGGGCACTATGTTCAGCTTTGTCAGGAGAGGGTGTCTGAGGAACATTCCAGTAAGATGGGGACTTCTCTTCTGAGTTCTAGTGTGTTTCCATCTGCCACTTCTCGCTACTGCTGTGTGGTTGTTCAGTAATGTGGGTCGCCCAGAGTGCTCAGGCTCTCGGCAACTGCTCAGCCGTGGCCTGGGCCCAGTAGTCGTCTTTCCAGAACCACTTAGATGAAGGTAATGCATATGCCAGGCCTGTTCTGGCCCAGGTGACCCAGAGGCTTCTTTGACATCGGGAGGCTACAGGCAAACCTTTCAGCTCCAGCCTTTTGGGAGAAGAACTCACATACCAAGTTTGTCCTTCCTTGGATACCCTTCCTCAGCTCCGGGTACTCTGTAGCGATCGTTTTATATTTTCATAGTCACTCTTCTATCAAAACAGTAAGTATGTCAAATTTCCCATGTTTCATTTTTTGTGTATTTTCTGGTTCCTAATTGAATCCAGCCTAATGCAAACAGCACTCAGTTTCCAATGGATCTGTAATGCTTTTGCTGTCATATATTCACTGTTATGGTTGTGGGGTGGTTGTCTGCTAACTTGCCTTTTTGTATTTTTTTTCCCTATGCCAAATCTTAATTATTCCATTGCTTCTCTGCCATTTTTAAATGATTTAGTTACTAAAAAATTCAATTAAATTTACTGTTTATATAAACTCTATATATTTAGTATATATAGAGAATATATACTAAAAAAATTCAATTAAATTTACTGTTTATATGTAAACTATATAGAGTAAACATAAACATATTTAATTAAATCTAAAATGTGACATTTAAATAATTTAAAATATACACATATATTTTGATTATCTATATACAGCTGCTTAATATGATATCCATTGTATTTTCCTTTTATTATCATTCTTTAAACTCTTCTTGATTTCTACTTGCCTATTATTCTTCACATTAATTTTAGAATCAAATTTTCAAATTCTTCAAAAAAGTTGACTGATCAATTGGTATTTAACTAAAATTAAATTAATTTAGGGAGAATGACCAGATTTATAATACTGACTCTTCCCATTCGTGAACATAGTACTTTTTTCCAGAAACTTATTTTGTTTTCCAGATCTTGTTTGTCTTTTAATTTAAAATTATTATTTTCTCCAAAACTTATTTTGTTTAATCTACTCTTAGGTAATTATACATTTTTTGATATTCTAATGAACAGTTACCTTTTAACAATATATTTTCTGATGAATAAGAAAAGTTTTCATGTGTTTATATATATCTTGTACCTAGGAAGCTCACTGAATTCTCTCATTAGATCTAAGTTTTGTTAGGAGATTCTTTTGAATTTTCTAAGTACACCTTCATATTATCTGCTAATAGTGGCAATTTTCCTTACTGTTTTCATTTTTTAAATTTCTCAATCTTTTTTAACTTGGTTACTTAATGTAGTCAATACAATGTTTAATAGAAGTGACGATAAGCATGCTTTCTCTGTCCCTGATTTAAAAGGAGTAGATCTAAAATTTTAACACAGTATACTATTCACTAGAAGTTTTGGTCATATATCTAGGAAAACTCACTAGTATTACTAGTTTGCTATCAATTTTGAATCAAAATTAAGAGTTGAATTTTATAAAATGCTTTTCTCTGTGGAGATAATTATATGATCATAATGATAGCTTAAAGCAGAAGATTACATTAATAGATTTTCTAAAATTAAAACATCCTTTATTACTGACTGTACTCAATCATAAAAGATGTTTCATGATTTGATTCCTTTGATTCATTTAATTAGTGCTTTTGGATATGTTCTTATATGTTTAATTACCCAATAATTTGGCTTTGTGATTCTGTCATTGTCCACTTTTAATACCAAAATGTTTGTAGTATTATAAAATGAGTTGTAATTTTATATTTTCTCCATAATCTAAAACTAGATGTATAAGAAAAAAAAATTTATTAATTGAGGGTGCTTTTTTGTGAGCATGAATTCAGGAGCATGGGAATAAAAATCAACTATGAGTTTCTTGAAACCACTGAGATTATAGTTTGTTATCACAGCTTGGCCTAGTCTGTTCTTACTGATTTTATAGCCAAATTCCAATTGATTTTCTATTGTTTTTAATTCGAGACTCTGTCCTTCAATTAATGGTTTGAATATAATAAAATTTGCTATGGTTTTTGTTATACTTGGCCTTACTTCTTCAATATTGGGCTTGCTTCATACAATATATTTTTCTTGCCTGTTTTTTTCTAACACTCTCCCTTCTATTGAATTGCTAATGATTAATTTATTTCATTTTTTCCACAGTTTTCTTGTTTGGAGCTCATTCAATTTTCATTATATTAGTAGTTGGTGTTAAAATTTTAACATGCCAAATTATCATCTTAATAATCCCTAATAATCCAGTTTATCCCTACTTAATCTAAAAAAATCAACAGAACTTAAATTGTTACTGCAAATAATCACTCTCAAATTGTTGTCTAGAATTTTAGTTGTAATTTTAATTTCCTCTAATTGATAATTGTGATTCAAAAAAATATTTAGACAATTTACCTAAAAGTTTTATTTTATCGAAAAGACAGTCTATTTAAATACTCAAGTTCATAAATTCTTCTAAAATTCTAAACATTTTATCTAGAATTTTATAAGCAATTTTTTTCCTTATTCCTTCTTGTATGTTTGTTTTTTATTTAATTTATTTTTTATCAAGAACATCTATTAATTGACCTTTCAATCAGAATCTGAGTGGTAAATTATCTCTTAAATGCCTTCATTTGTATTAATATTTGAAACTGTTTCACTGGAACTTTAAAATTTTAGGCTGTTATTTTTTTTTTTATTATTATGCTTTAAGTTCTAGGGTACATGTGCATAACGTGCAGGTTTGTTACATATGTATATTTGTGCCATGTTGGTGTGCTGCACCCATCAACTCGTCAGCACCCATCAATTCATCATTTATATCATGTATAACTCCCCAATGCAATCCCTCCCCCCTCCCCCCTCCCCATGATAGGCCCCGGTGTGTGATGTTCCCCTT
>NW_016813010.1:1393814-1412071 GCF_001698545.2 Rhinopithecus bieti | reverse complement strand
TTCCTTGAGCTGCTGTGAGCTCCACCCAGTTCGAGCTTCCCAGCGGCTTTGTTTACCTACTTAAGCCTCAGCAATGGCGGGCGCCCCTCCCCCAGCCTTGCTGCTGCCTCGCAGTTAGATCGCTGCAGACTGCTGTGTTAACAATGAGGGAGGCTCCGTGCGTGGGACCCTCCCGGCCAGGTGAGGGATATATTCTTCTGGTGTGCCCGTTTGCTTAAAGCTCGGTATTGGGGTGGGAGTTACCCGATTTTCCAGGTGTTGTGTGTCTCAGTTCCCCTGGCTAGGAAAAGGGACTCCCTTCCCCCTTGTGCTTTCCAGGTGAGGCGATGCCTCGCCCTGCTTCAGCTCTCGCTGGTCAGGCTGCAGCAGCTGACCAGCACCGATTGTCCGGCACTCCCTAGTGAGATGACCCCAGTACCTCAGTTGAAAATGCAGAAATCACCGGTCTTCTGTGTCACTCGCACTGGGAGTTGGAGACTGGAGCTGTTCCTATTCAGCCATCTTGCTTCGCCCCTAGGCTGTTATTTTTATCTCAGCTTTTTGAAGATATTATTTTATTGTCTTCTTACATTTTGCCAAGAAGTAAACTGTTAGCAATTTTGACTCCTTTGTAAACAACCAAGTCTTTTGCTCTTTAAAATTTATCATTTGTAAAACTTTTCTCTTTTTTTTAGCTCCTGCATTTTCTCCATAATATATGCAGGTTTGGATCTATATTTATTTATTGAGTTCAATATTTATTTTGCTTATTTAATCCAATAGTTTATGCCTTTCACTAATTCTGGAAAAATTTCACCTATTATTTCTTTGATTTTTTTCTATCCCCAGTTAACTCCTTTCTCTTTTATCAACCTTTGTTGAACTTAAGTCGAATCCTCTCATTTTAGCCTAGGTGGTTGTTCCATTGTGTTGTCTACATTCATGTCTCTCTTTTGCTTCCTCAATAATGTAACCATACCCAGCTTCCAGCTTATATATTCCTTTTGAGTCCAGCTTTATTTGATGTTAAATTATTACAAAAAACTTATTGGTATTAATAATCATATCTCTAATGTCTTTAAGTTAATTTCATTTCCCTTTAAATCCTTTCTATTCTTTTTCTTGGTATCTTTTAGCTTATAGGATTCTGTTACTTCTTTTGCACTTTAAATAATTTTTTAAAAACCTATTTTCACACACTTTAGATTGCTTTATTTCACAAGTTTTTTTGTTACAAGTTCTTCTGTTTGATGTATCTCCTCTCTTCATCATGGAAATATTTTAGGAATTTCTTTAATTTTGTTGTTCTCTTTTCTTTGCGTGTGTTCTATGAGCGTGAGATTATGAAAACAGGATTTCAGAGTAATTTTGGTTTACAACTGCCAGTGCCTTCAGAGGCTTAATTGGTCTGGTATCAGTCTTTATGTAAATTTTTTGGGATCTCTGCACCATTCATACAGGGTAAATTTGAAATGTATACATGCAGAGGACAGTCTTGGGATTTCATTTTCTGCAGAGACTTTAAAAGAAATACAGAATCCTAGTCAGACACAGAAACATAATTGTTTCTTGAGACTTTCCTGGGCCCGAGGGTACAACTTCTCTAAGTCAATTTTCACCAAGTAGGAAGATTTCCCAGGGTTCAAATCTCATTCAGGGATTACAGTTCCAACCCTGAACACGTCCTCTGCCCCTGCCTGTGAAATACTATCCTGATCTTGACATGTTGGTCTCATTTTAGATCTCATATTTCCCTCATCTCTCATTTTAGATCTCATTCTGAAGTGTTGCCTCATGTGTTTTGTTCTTCTGACTTCAAGTTCCTGAGACTTGGTCATTTTTTTCTGTCTTTCAAGGTTAGCCAAGTATTTTCTTTACTTTTGTTTAATTGTCATAGTCAATTAATGACGAAGACAAATGTCTTAGTCAGCGTTTGTAAGTGTTTGGAATGAGGTAGAAGTCTGCATCATTTCAATTCACCATGTTTTGAATTGAATTCAGTCATTTTTAAATACATGCTTTCTTTAATTTTTTGCATAATTATATTTACATAGACTGTGAATTTTTACTGCCTATTTTCTGTCAGTAAGGTTCTTGCCAAATATGAAATAAATCTCTTTCTGAAGCATTAGTATTATCTTAGGGTTCCTGCATCATTGTCTAAATAATGTAGAGTGGTTGTTTTATCACTAGCATTTAGTATTGGGTAATATATTGATTTATTTTTGCTAAATTGAGAGGTAATCTAGAACTCAGATTTATTATACCTATATCTACATATTATGGTGGCAATTTGTTAATAAACTAATGAATTGTATAATGTTTGAATTGTATTGGAAAATCAAAAGAATAGCATTTAAAAAGGTTTTGGTGTCAAAAAAAGAGGTCAGATATTTAGAATATTTTAAAAGCAGTGTTTAAATAAACGTACATAGCTCAGAGTCTGACTTTATGTCTCATAAACCCCCTCTACCTTTTTTATGTTGGAGTGTTGGTCTAATTTAGGTGCTGACTCTTGCAGTCACAGCTCACAGGTGCTGGAATAGAAACTCAGAACATTAGATTGTCAACTCCCAATGAGAGCTGTGTCAGGCAGAGTGAATGAATTCTCTTGTTAGCCTGATCATTACATTTTCTCTATATAGATGAATATATACAAATAAAAATGATTATATAATTGTTAGGTTATTTTGGAATCAGAACAAGAAGGGGTGTTAACAACTTTTTGAATATTTAATATCATCAGGGCTCAAAACTTGACATGTCAATTCCTTTCATAGGAATGTATTCAGTCAATGGACCTATACTCACATTCATCTGACACTAGGTCTTCATTCATAGAGCTCAGTCATTGCTTATGTGTTCTCAATGGCTCCTCTCTATCTATGATTCTATTGCTAAATAACCTTACTTGGGGTTGCCATCTGCCATTTTGAATCACATCCCTATTTTCAATCAGGTTCTGGCTAAGTTTTGTTAACCTTGCAGTCATTTTCTCCCCTGAAGGCAACTGACTTTGAAGTACTGCTGCTGCCTTTTTCCACCATATCATTCCTATAATTAGCTGCTGAGATTTACCGAACTCTTCCTATGGAGGCATGTGCTATACTTTTTGATACTCATTCTCTCATTTAAACTTAGAAAACAAATATGAAATAGAAAATGTTATCCCTATTTTGCTGATCTATAGATTTCTGAATGACTTGTCTAACTGTCTAGTAAGATAGTAGCAAAAAGTCAGAGTTTATACTTAGGCAAGTATATTTACTCTAAAGCACTTCTACCTACTTTCACAATAACTGGCTCTTGGAACCACACTTTATGACACTAAATCTTAGTATATTAGATCAGGACTGTGGTGATTATTCTCATTTTATGTGAAGAAATAGATCTAGAAGTCTGTATTTTATCTAAGACCAAAATCCAATTAATTACTAGCCAAGCTGGGACTAGAACCATGACCTTTAGACTGCTAGTCCTGGGAATTTTCCAAAGTTATACTCTCTTCCTTATTTTCCTTCTACAGCTGTGCTGCTTCATATGTGAACCATTTAGTTTGCAAGGTTTCCTGAAGAGATGAGTCATAAAATTAGTTTCATATTGACTAATGGTATTTACTTATCTATATAGACACGCTACACACATGTGAAGAAATGACTACTTCCATCATTACCAGGACATGGATGCTGAGTTTTTTGGATGTGAGGATGGGTGGATGGGTTTTCTTTCTTTCTTTCTTTTTTTTTTTTTTTGAGACTCACTGTGTCACCCAGGCTGGAGTGCAATGGCGTGATCTCAGCTCACTGCAACCTCTGCCTCCCAGATTCAAGAGATTCTCCTACCTCAGACTCCTGAGTAGCTTCAACTACAGATGCGTGCCACCATGCCTGACAGGGTTTCACCATGTTGGCCAGGATGGTCTCAATTTCCTGACCCCATGATCTGCCTGCCTTGGCTTCCCAAAGTGCTGGGATTACAGGCATGAGTCACTGCGCCCAGCCGAGTTTTCTTTTTTTCTTCTTTTTCTCTAAGCTATCCATCTTTTTTAACCCAGTGAGCAAGTGTGAACATTTCTCACACAGTCTGAAAAATTAGGATTACAAATTCTGTGTTTCGAATAAAGCCTTAAACAGACAAACAAAGTAAGTATAAAAACTACTAGCTAGTATTCAGCTGTCTATAACTAGCTAAATAGCTCACTAGGAGTATTCACTTTTTCTTATATTCTGAATGGAAAGTTTGCGGCTTTGCACAGCATGGATACTTTCTAGTTAAAATTCAGAAGCATTATCATTGTCCAGCTGAGCTGCTATGTGGGTCAACCATTCCAAGACTTCATCTTTTTTATTTTTAAAATGACTGAAATAGTATTGCAAAGAATTCAGTCCTTTGAAGCCAGCAATATATAGAAATTATATGACTGTAATCCCAGATGGAAGAGTTTTTTGGTTTTGTATTTAAATTTTGAGGGAACATTATGCCTGTGCAAGATGTCAGCTTGGCAGGTTGGAAGATCAAAGTTCTTTGTTCATGTACAGCATATATGCCAAAGCTAAGACATCTCTCTCCTACCCCATTGTGCTACTAACTCTTAATAATAGCTGCCAATTCCAGCCAGGCAGAAAGCAGTTAAGTGCCCATGTACATCCCTCCTTCGTTGAGTCTGACAGGCAAGGTGACATTGTGATGATGCATTACCGATGATGGAGTTGCAAGGAATTGAACAAACAAAGCATTAGTATCCTGAGTAGTAGCCAAACAACATTCCTCAAAAAAGTCATCTCATCAGGTCCCCTCAAAGACTGAGAACTCTGTAACTTCAAGGATAGATTTTCAAACTTTAGAATTGACTAACCAATGTAAAATCTAAAATATGAGCATAGTATTTTTTAAGAAATGAATGAAGTCTCTCTCCCCTTTTCTTTGCTTTTCATTTTTAGGGCGCGTAGGTCAACTTTATGATAGATTTTTTTTTTTTTTTTTTTTTTTTTAAATACTTAAAAAAAAATTTTCCATTAAAATTTGATGTAGTCTGCTGAGTTATTTAAAATTTAGCAGCTGACAGAGTTTGGTTTCATCATTTAAAAAACTGAGAGGCTGTTTTTCCTAACATAAACAACCACTATTTTAAAATTTGGGCTGAAATAAAATTTATTGACCAAAGATTATTGTAGAACAGTTTGGCAAAATGCAAAGGTCCATTCTTTACCAATTTCAACTTGTATAAAGAAAATTTTCATGTGGTTAACTAACAAATATTTATTCAGTAGCCACCCATTTGCCAGTTTCTGTTAGGTATTGAGGTTATGAAAGTGGTTTCTGAGGAAGGGCGCAGTGGCTCACGCCTGTAATCCTAGCATTTGGGAGGCCAAAGGAAGGCAGATCATGAAGTCAGGAGATCGAGACCATCCTGGTTAACGTGGTGAAACCCAACCTGTACTAAAAAAAAAAAAAAAATACAAACAAAATTAGCCGGGCGTGGTGGTGGGCACCTGTAGTCCCAGCTACTCAGGAGGCTGAGGCAGGAGAATGGCTTGAACCCGGGAGGTGGAGGTTGCAATGAGCTGAGATCCCACCACTACACTCCAGCCTGGCTGACAGAGCGAGACTCCATCTCAATAAAACAAAAACAAAAGTGGTTTCTGCTTCTTATGAATTTACTCTATGGTGGGAGAGGAGATACATATGAATAAAGAGAATAGTAACACACCAGAGACAGTAAAATTAGAAAGAAGAGGTAACACAACCCTACCTGGAAGAGGCATCAGGTAATACCATCTACCAGAGGTAACAGTGGAGCTTATCTTACTGGATAAGACTGAAGTTGGCCATGCAAACGGGAGGGGATTCAAATCCTAAAACAATCATAGTACCACACGAGCAAGCACTGCTAGAAATAATCTCATCTAAGTAAAACCATCTCACCAAACTCCCTTTTAGAACTGCAGTCTGACTTGGGAAAAGTCTAGGTTTTCTACTAATTAAAAGCCCAAACTGGGTGATACTTGTTAATTTGTGTTGCAGTGATCATATTCTTTGTGTTTTCTTTGCTTTTTGGTATTGTCTTATTTGACAAGGAAGGAGCTAATTTTGTTTCATTCAACTTTTTCTAGGCCCCTAGTGTGTATTATGTCTAACTCAATCAACTATATTTTTCTTTGTACTGATCTGAATACAAGGAGTTTTCTATTAATTTTGACAGTTCATTGAATCTTAAAAGTTTGCTTCAAGGTTGAATTAATTATATTTTTAGATCTAGAATTTCCTAGTGTCAAAAATAATGTTCCATTCTAATTATTGTTAAGAAAGTTGTATATATATTTCCAATGGAAGGAACTTACTTTGTTGAGATTTTGCTGTCACAATGCAAATAATTATAGATAAGATAGCTCTTGGTGACTTGTGTTTGTAAGTAAAAGGACCGTTTACTTTTTCTAGTTTTGTTTATGATTTTTCACATTTCAGTGAAACAAATACTTACCTTCAATTCAAAATGCAGTTGCTTTTATCATTTACAAAGCATAGAGTACAAAATATTCTTTCCTATTCACAGATTAGTTTGGAAAATGAAAGAAGTTGGTCAAACTTCAGGTCCTTGAAAATATTAAAACTTAAAGGGTTTCAAAGCCTCTAAATGCTAAAGCTTTGAAATTTTTCATATGCAAATTTCAATGGTGCATCACATAGAACTTTAAGAAATCAGAGAGCTTTTTTTTTTTTTCTGTTAAACACAGCAGCATTTTAGGATAATGTGTGCTAGCTTCTCTGTTTGTGTAACAGTTTCTGAAACGGATCTTTTCAAGCATAGTAACGGGTTTGAATTGTGTTCGCCTAAAGGCTGTGAAAACCAGAAACTGTGAAATGGAGTTCAAGCACAGCCCTTTCATAGCTGGCAGAAGTTCAGCTGTAGTTTTGGGTAGTTTGGTCAGTGGTTTCAACAAATACTTTGAAAATTTTATCTATATATAAGCATTCTTTTACTGAGCTGTTGTAAGCGAGTATTGAAGAGTAAATTCTTTATTTTTCCATCCATTATGCACTTTCTACATTTGTGGGAATAGAGACCACTCATTGAATACATTTGCTGGGTTCACTGCCAATTGGAATGTATGAATAATTGATACACATTGGATTTACTATCTTTCATTGCAAATCCCTTTACACATTATACCAGGATTATGGCTTAGGAAATGAGGTGGGTGTGAACCACACTTCAGAAGTCCAAGCTTATTATTCATTGCTTCAAATACCTCTGCTTTATGTATTTTTTTTCCAAAAGTTTAACTCAACTATAGAAATAAGATGAAAAAGCAAAAAAGATCTATCCAAACTGCGATCCCACGCTGTTTCTTCTAGTCTTCTGATTTTCTGTTTTGAATTTGAAGTTCATGATCAAATCTAGTGGGCCAAAAGATGTCATAATTAAAACTATGGTAAAATTCCACTGGACACCCTTTCATTCAATAAACCTTTATTGAAGCCCTGCTTTTGACCAAAACCATTAGAATGTATGAAATCACTCAAGGAAACTGTCAAGCAAGTTCTGGGGCCAAGAATTCTTTATGATCTCTTATTTGAAGGGTGTTCCAAAGGTCTTCATATCCTAATGCTATATTATAAGGTTTTAAATTTCTATTGGGATTTGTGATTTGTAAGCCTTCTCACATGTAAAATTATATCCATTTCAGAAGGAAAGAGCTATAGTAAGTATGTGGATTCCAATTCTGAGCTGCCTTCTTGCTGGGAAGGTAAATTAATTGCTCCTGTTCCAACTTCAGCTGCACTTTCAGCAGTGGCTACATGTTCTGGTGGCCTCAGCTCTCCCTGAATGGATACCTGAGGTCACATCCACAGGATGACCCTGGCTTTGGGTTTCCTTTCAGTTTACCTCCATGCCTAGGAAAGTTAGGGGTAGTTTTTTTGCTTTTGCTAAAACTTGGGCTCCCTCAGATACCCCTTAGCTATTTCTGCTTTTCCATTACCTGTGTGGACATTTGTTGAGTTTAAATTCTCTCTGTTTGAAATACCTAGAGTGGTATTTGTTTTCCTGACTGATATACTTCTTTACACCTCCATTCCCCAACCCCTTGACAATGAAGATAAAAAAACAACTTCAGAGGGCTGTTTTGAGGATTTCACTAGTGAAATACCTGAAGGATGAAGTCAGAGGATGGAATAACAGACAAACCAGCTGTGGGGGAAGGGTGTCATGGTGGGAGAGCAGCTAGAAAAGGTTGATAGAAAGAAAAGAGCATTTACTCAGGGCTTCCTTTCTCCTAAGCACCCTAATTTGGTTAATTATCTTTATTTTCATTTTAAGATGAGAAAATGAGCCTTGTAGATTTGAAGCAGAATACCATTTATTGTACGGAATTGGAACCCCAGTCAGTTCAGACTCTAAATTTATATATTTTGGTTTTCTGCCCACCTTGGTGACTGTTTTTGGGAAGTAAATGATGTTGAATTAGACAGGCTCCATTTTTAGGTATGGGATTTGTAGTCATTGACAAAATGCAGAACATTTTTTAACTGACCTTTCCTCTTTGTTTACATGAGTTAAAAAATACTATTTAATTAGAACACACACATGCTTTGTAGAGAAAGGAGAGTAGTTTTGCATCGGTTTATGGGGTATTAACTATTCCCTAGCATTCTGGTCTAGAAAACCTCTCAGGTCATGTCAAATCTCCAGTTGTTTATATTTTTTAGTCCTTTACCAAGATGATTAAGATAAGTCATAAATCAGAAATGTTTTGCTTTTAATTGCCCATATTGTCCATGTAAATGCCACCTTAAATTACTACCTGTTTCCCTTTTAACTGTAAGATGTTTTATGTGCAGTGTCCAGTAACTCATTTTCTATCATCAAAAATAAGTCAGATGACAGGTTCACAAATTATTTGTGGAAAATACACAAATCTCTGATTTGAAAAAAGGAATACCTTAAGTAAATATGCCAGGTGTGGAAGCTAGATACAGTAGCAGGTGCAAATTCTCACCTTAATTTTTAAGTTGGTAAACTTTAGAAGGACGTGGAGAAGTGTCTATGTGATAAAAAATAAAGATCATTAAAATTTGTTAAAGACATTCCTTTGAGGTTTTGGCAGTTTTACAGGCCAAACGATGTAGTTTATGTAAGGAAAATTACATGGAAAAATGATTTAATAGCATGACAGTATACATGAAGAGAATTTCAAAAGCTATTGACAGCTGTGGAGAGTGAGCTCATATTTTGTGGAATGGAGCAGGGAGAACAGGTGGGCACAGACCTCAAATTTCCCATATGTGAGATACCTGGGAGGTCTACCGACTGCTGGGAGAAGTGATGATTTAAGGGAAGGAAACCAACCAGACACATGCAAATAAGGGAACTAATATTGATAAAAAAGGAATCTCAAGGAATGTAGACATTATTTCCAATAATTTTGTTCATGTTCACTTAATTGATTTTTACTTTGTTTCCCATTAGATGTTTTGTTTTTGCATTTATTTGCCTAGGGCCATACCACCCTGGATGCTCTCCTTATGTTTACAGACTGAGCAAAGCTTAGTCAGAAGTTAGGTTGGGTAAAAAAGACCACCTAGGAGAGTTGTGCATGGTATCACTTAATGCCAAAGTTGCTGATGCAATAAGAAAACCATGAATGTAATATAGATTCTAAAGTTAGAACCTAAAAAACAAACAAACAAACAAAAAACAAAATTGAGATAGAGTTAGAAAACAGTTGTATGACCTTTGATTACTGTCCTTGAATTATTCTACTTAATCTTCATTTGTTGTTTATATTATAGGATATTATTTGAGGAAATTAATACATAGCATTTGATAGCTACTTGATCCCCAGCACTGGGCCAAGTAGTTCACATGACTATCTCATTTAATCTCACAGTAACTCTTCGAAAGATGCACTGTAATTACTCCTGTTTTGCACATGAGGAAACTGAGGCTCAGGATCTTTAATCTATTAGTATAGTTAGAGAGAGCCCAATAAGAACAAGAAGAGACAATGGATGGGATTGGTGGATAAGACTTAGCCTGTGAAATAGTGCCAAGGTTTTAACATTTTTCAGAGTTTAATAACTTCTTAAAAATTTTAAAGTTAACTTAGAGGCTACAGGAGTAAGCAAATACACCGCCACAAAGAAGCCATCTTTTGGGCAAAATGTGCCTCAAAATACCTTTGGTACTACCTGAAGAAATAAAGAGGTTTTTTAATCATAAAGGGATAGAGACCCCAGGATTCATGCCAATCTCCAATTTATTTAAAATTCTTCCCACAATTTCAACATCCTGCCAGCACTGACTGTGAATGAACGTGGCTAGGAGAATACATAAATTGTGGCTGTGCCATTAATCAAGTGCAATCTTTCAAGGTATCATAAATTTCTGTGATCAATGTCAAGTCTCATTTTGATGACTTAGGGACTAAACCCATGGATCAGCCTGACAGAGACAAATAAGAAGCTAAATAGGGATGTGATAGTCTGTTAGGGGTGGGAGATACTTGTTAGATTTTCAGACATGTCATTTATTAAAAACAAAAATACTGGATAATTTGAAACTCTTCATGTCTCTCATCTATGATTCCTTATGCTTATAAGTAGAATTTTGTGTCATTTCTTGCAGATTTTATTTCTTTTGATTTGAAATTGAAAATATTAACATTCAAGTAGTTATTTTCAAAGCATATATTATTTCCGGCAGCATTTCAAAGGAACTGAATTAAAAACAGTACAAAATTTGTATTACACAGTTCTTTCTTGTGAGTTTATACTTTTACGCGAAGAGTCAATGAAAACTTTTAGGGTTTTTTTTAAATCATTTTTTTCTTACAATGCAATAGTACTAATGACTTCAATTTGAAAATTTAATAACAATAGGAACAGAAATAGATATTTACCTTTTTGTTATATTACTAGTAAGTCTTCTTAAAGATATTCATATATTTTTTAATTTATTTTTTTGAAAACCAACTAAATGTAATCTGTGGTTAATGTCGAGTAACTTCCCTATGATAATTCATTATTACTCAAGGTTCAGTAGTGCTTGGTTTCAAAAAAAAAAAAGAAGTTGCTCAATGTGTCTGTGGTAATACATGGAATGTGAGGTATTCACAGTTGTGGGAAACCAGCAGAGTGAAAGGTGGGAAGCTGTCACTAACTCTCAGTCTGCAGAATGGAAGTGAAGTGGTGGATCTCAAGAGTCTACTTGGGAGCTGCCACAGAACTCAAGTGCTTCTAGGAAGTTCCAAATGACTATTGTAGCCAGGTGCACTGAGATGTCTGGTTCACAAGAAGCCATGTCAGCTATCAAAGCTGCCTATAGCACCTAAGTGAACATTTTGGAGAAGTTCACCCTGAAATTCCTTCAAACTTCACATCTGACATGTACTCATGTGTCTGGGTGAATCTGCCTCCAGTGAGTATCCTCATTTTCTTCCCTTTTACTTTCTGAAGTTCACAGAAGTGACTGTCAGTGATGAAACTAACTATACAGGAAACCACACAGGGAAAAGGATTCTGGGGAATGTGGTTCTAGTCTTCTCTTCTGCAATGCAGAGAAGACCATCAATGGGAGTGGCAATGATGTTAACCTGACAAGAGTTAATCCAGCACAGGGACTCATATTTCATCTCAGCATCCCTTGGCACTCTTTTATCCACATTTAAACTTCTGCCTACTTCTACCACCAACAAATCAGGATTTTAATATGACACATACATACACATATCCCTCATATGACCAGAGACATGCTCACCTTCTCTGGAACATGGGAGGTTTCAGAGGCCCATATGTCACCATTTCCATCTCTAAATCATGTTCATTTCTTTCTTAGTCCAGTCAAGTCTCTCTCTCTCTCTCTCTCTCTCTCTCTCTCTCTCTCTCTCTCTCTCGTCCTGCAACATAAAGACCAGATTAAAAGGTTAAGGTTATGAATACAGTATATATAGAAAATAAGGTAGAAGACTTGCCTTTTTACTTCACAGTGATCAAAAGGAGCTACATTTGTACCTGATAAAACAATATCAGGCATCATGTAGAGATCTTGGACATTGAGTTTGAAACTTTGACCACTTGGGTTGTTTCCTTTGGGGAGGATGAGCGTATTTGCCTGCAGTAAGAAGAGTAAACCCAATATTTGGTAGCCAAAAATCAGGCATTTTGTCATTAGAGTTTATCAAATATTTCTGGTCCACTTGAACAAATGGTGGGATTGCATTCCTCCCATGCTTATAAGTAGGTGTGACCACGTGACTTGTTTTAAACAATGGAATGTGAGTGGAGATGATGTGTGCCATATTGGTCTGTGAGCTCCAAAAACCAGTGCAAGATTTGCCATTCTTTCTCTTTCTGTCCCATAGATTCTGGCAATGCTATACATACAAGCTGCTCTATGAACCTGGGTTTTAGAATGGGGATGATGAGTAACAGAGCCTGACTTAGGCTCTGATGAGCATATAATGTACAGAAAAAAAACCACATTTTACTATATTAGGCAACTGAGATTTGGGTGTTGCTTATGATTGCAACTTAATATATCCCATTCTGAATAATATAGTCAATATTAAGTATGAAAATAAATATATTTATCAAGTTTAAAGTCCAAAGCTTTTAAATACTTGAAGAGTAAAAGTTAGAAAATGATCTTGACATTTAATGCAGCTTAGAAAAGAGAAGAACATAGAATTGGTTTAATATATTTCGGATTGTATCAAGGTTTATTAGATAGCCTAGCTATTTTTCATAAGGTTCTATCACAGTCCAGACTATGGGTCATGAAGGGTTAAAAAATCACCATGGAAGTGATCTACCTACAAAATATTTGGAAGTACTGCTTACCGGCAATTTTCTGTCCTGAGGCTCATGACGGTGACCTGAACCAATCAATTGTAAGCATAGGCCTAGCACTGTTCCAGGTGGATGTGGACACAGAGAAGTAGAAGTCTTATTCTTCTTGTGAAATTTGTTCAAAATCGGGGTATAACTAGGATTAAGTCACCAATTTGCCGGGAGAGGTATATCACAGTAAAATTTAAAAAAAGGAGACAAATGAAAGGGTCAGTCTGAGTTTTTAATATGGTGTTATTTAAGTTTTGAATTCCAATTTCAGCTTATGAAGAGTGGGGATATAATGACTATAAGTTTATTGTGAAGCTTAATCAATATGTCAGACACAGTAGCTGCTCAATAAATATGTAGGGTTTTTAATATTCATCTCTGTTAATTTTATTCTGAATATGCATATGGAGTGTTTGGGATCAGAGATGGATGGCTTAGTAGTTACTTAATAGTGAATAACAAGTGTATAAGCCTCCTTCCCCCACTGCTTGTCCTCAGGGCAATGTAATGATAATCAATGGAAAATTTTTCCCACCTGAGTAGCCAGAAAGTACATACTCAATAAATGAGAAAAAAAATGACTTTTCTCTGCTTATAAAAGGAAAGGAGGAAGCTGTCTCTCTCCACTCCTAAAAGCATATTTTTGGAAATGTAATGGGCCTCAATCCTAATTTTCATTTGATGTTGTTATTGACTGAATGCTTTAAAGTATCTGTAGACATATATTTATATCAATTATATATATTAACCTTTCAGCAAAAAAGGGTGGTTAACTTTCCCAATATTTTTCAATAACGGATAGAAAGCCTTCAATCACCCAAGTCCCATGGAATAACCTTTTCCTTCTTAAAATCCTATTAACTCAACTGTTTGGCAGAATTAAAAATAAGAGTTTCAGCAACTGACCATGTCTAGAAGGCATTGATGTGTGGCCAAGGCAATAGGGCAGTAGCTGCAAGATGTTTTCTTCTGAATCCAACTAGAAAGTCATAGATCATGAGAAACCCTTTTCTAGACAATGTGAAATTGAACAGGAAAATACACTCCAATTACTGGCCTACATAAATATCCAAAGAGAACAAAGAGCATCAGTCACGAGGCTATTGTCTTCCTAATTATGTTTCAAATTGGAAATGGCAGCTTGTTTTCTTCCTCACATAATAGTTCTCTAAATAAATTGTCTTCTCCCTCTGTCTGCTGTTCTCTTGAGGATTTGGTTATATAGGGATAAAGAACTTCTGGTTGCGAAAAGCCTGGGTTATGAGCCAGCTAGCTTCCTATGCCAAGAGAGAAAGTGGGAATGAATGCTGAGGTTATGACATGTTGTAAACCCGGCGTGTTTAGCAATTCCATTTGTTATGATTTGGGTACTACAGAAGACTTTTGTAAATTTTATGTCTTCTCTGATGCTTAGAATATTGACATAGTGTACTGCAATGAATAGCTTTGCTTCCTGAAAATCACATATGGAATATTTGATAATACCTCTATCTTAAATTGCCTTGGTATTTCTTCAAACTAAGAATGTATCTGATGGAGATTTAAGAGAATAATGTTCGTTAGTATTAGTTCATTCATACCATCAATTTGCTTTGTCTTTCTCCATCATATTTTACAAAAAAAAAAAAAAACTTAACTTTAAAATTTGATACTAAAATATTTTCTGTTTTGCTTAATGACTTTAATTATGAATTTCTTCCATTTTGTGAATATCACTTGGTTTAAGCTTTGCCAGTGAAATACCATCTCAATTGTAAGGTAAAAAATTTAGATAATTGCCATCAAATATCTGGGGTTGGATTTTGCATGACTAATCTCTCCCAAGCTTGTTTGTTTATTTTTAGTATTTTATTTCTATATTCACAGAATTTGCTTTTATTCTTGAAAGTGGCAATTAACTGTTATTTTATATGATTATGGTTATAATATTAATCATTATTTTGGTTGTAGCTAATTTCTGTCCAACTAAGCACCTTTCTAAATTGTTTCTAATTTCCTAAGAATGTAATTTTTAATATTTGTTGATGTATAGATATGTCCTTAGGAAGGTTTGTTTTGTGGTCTAAATGGTCTTATAAATCTTTTATGTCAAGAGCAAATGGTAGATGATCCTTGGTAGATTTTTATCTTCAAAATACCCTGTCTTTCAGTATGAATAATGACAAATGTAATGTTTTGGCAAAGTGAAATTACAAAAACTAAAGACATATCATAAAATACTAAGAAGCAAAAGCTTGAGACACCTTTAAATGAAAGTTACAGAAGCTTAATTCTCAAGGAAGTTGACTCTATCAATGTCATTTTCCTGAGAGGTAACTGTAGCATGGAGTATATTGTGATAAATGAAGTAACTGATCTAACATGGTACTGTCAAAATGGAATACAAATAGTAAGTGTGTCATTAGTTGAAACTCTTTTCTAATTATTTTGATATTTTTTAAGACCTATTTTTTTTTTTTTTTAAGTATTGCTAACTTTCACTCTCTATTGATCACAAGGACACTTGCCTGGGCTCCGTTCATGTTGAAACAGGCTTCCATGTGAAAGTGTAAATGCGCCTAATACATCTTTATGCTGGAAGATAGACGTCTATGAGTTAGAAATACTTCTCTTCTGTATGTATACAATCAGAGAAGAAGACAAAAGCTGCACTGGTTTAGCAGTGTGATTCTGTTCAATGGCTTTGCCACTGGGGTCTGCAGAAAGGAAATAAATTGAGAATAATAATGATAGTCTTCAGCAATCTTATTATCTTTCCTCATTTAAATTTTAGCCAGATTAGAATGAAGCCTTCCCAGGGAGACAGAGCATTAGCTATAGTTTTTGCACAAATAGACTATAGCTGCAGAGAAGAAAAGGGAGCTCATCAAATGCTAGACATGAATTTGGTTTAGAACTTTGAAGACTCTGAAGCGAAAATGATCTAATCAATAACCTCAGGGTTATTAAGAATTAGCACAATCTTTCATTTTCTTCCCCCTCTTTCCCACTTGTGGTTTTATCTTAGAATCTGGACTCACTTCCTCAAACTTAGGCATTTCTTTTCTTGATGGACCATGTCTAACATGGTGCCCATATATCTTCAAATTCAGAGTGAAGATTTGGGTTTCTGGGCAATCTGTGACATTTTTTAAAAATTTCTTTTTAATTATACTTTAAGTTCTGGGGTAAATGTGCAGAACGTGGCAGGTTTGTTACATAGGTATAGCATGTGGCGCCACGGTGGTGGCTGGCACCTTATCACCCGTTTCACCTACATTTAGGTATTTCTGCCTAATGCTATCTCCCAGACCTTGCCCCGCCCCCCCCGAGAGGCCGCCAGTATGTGATATTCCCCTCTGTGACACTTTTATAAGGTAAAATTGTCTGGATTCAATTAATGATTCATGAAGCACATAACTTGTTAAAGATCAATAGCAAGAATGACTATTGGTTTTGAATTTGACATGATAAAACTGAAACTGATCAGGTAGAAAGTAAAGAACAGTGTGAAGGCACACCATTTTTGCTCATAGGAGTTCCTACTGTTCTAGAACAAGCCATACTACATTCACAAATGGGGTGGAACACCTGAGAACACCTGATTGGTTAGTGACGGGCAGTAGAGATGAAGTTCTCTTTCCATTCATTAAACCCCAGCTGGGATAAACAGAATATCCCATGCTCCCCCAGTAAGTATGTAAGAGTATGTAATTACTAATGTAGATAAGGCATGACATTTTCGTCTGAGATTGTTGATCATCTTCGTAACTGGCTAAATCTTTTCAGATATCATGTCAGGTTCCCCTATAATAAGAACAAAACAAATGAGCACAGTCTTTCCTTGTTAAATCAAGTGTAATGAAACTCATTTGCCTAAAAGTTGGAATGGGGCTGTGTTAGGAACTAGAGTAATATCTAAATTTTAATAACAATGGATGAAATATAAACAGGCCTAATATCATCTCTGTTAGTTGTTGGCAACTAATTAATGCCTCTTGAATTTTCCTGTAGCCTGATCTAATTCAGATAGGCTAATATATAAATTTTCTTCTGTCTTATATGTATAGATAAGGCCAAATACTCATGAAAACGATTAGAAAACTAATGATGGGGTTTAAATAATAATAACCCATAAAAGTAATGTGCCTTGAGGGTCTCAGTAATTAACTATTGCATTTTGTACAGTTGAAACAAGTTTTTAACCTTCATCTAAAACAGGTCTGGTAAATTAATGCTAGATTTAGCTCTAGTAGAGAATGTACAAATTCACGTAAATGGATCAGACAGTGTTCAACTCTTTATTAAAATATTCTTTCGTAGCATTTGAAAACATCAAGGTAAACTCATGTGGCACATTTTTCTGGTTTTCTTTACAATGTATTAGTATGATAGGTATGAGAACTTCTGATAAAAACGCAGGAATCGTAAACCTTTTTGCTCACTAACCCTGACTATCAGCTATCCAGTTATTCCGGAGTCACAAGCCTTGACTGTGCTGGAGATTTTCTTTCAGATATACTTTGAGACGAATAATGTTTTGTGTGATGAATCTGCTGTTTGTATTTTGAAAATGGTTATCTGGGCAAAGGGTTTTTCGATAGAAAGCAGTGGTGATGAATCCAGATAAACTGAAAGCTGCTAAGCTTTTTTTGCAACTGACAGTCAGAGTGGTTTTTGATCTTTAGCTTTGTATAAAAGGGATCTTTTCCCAGAGATATTCCTTAATAAAATTAGCTAATTATATATATACCTGTGTGTGGATGTGTGTGTGTGTGTGTGCATATGACAGAGGCAGACATGAAGAGTGTTATACTCTCAATAGTGAGTTATGGAATAAATGTCAAATTTGCTTCATGTTCAGAATATGAAAAAACATGGGAGAGATCAGACTACGGCTTACACAGGTTCACATATGCTACATGTTAGTGATTAACTGTTAGTCACTAACAGAGTTTGAAAACTGAAGCAATAGTTTGTGTACTTGATGTTATGTTGGATAGATCCTCAAATTTTCATGGATGCATTCACAAGCTTCAGATTCACATTTTATTTCAGAAGAGAGCATTGCAATGTTTTTTATCTTTTTTTTTTTTTTGGTCAAATCAACCCAGATTTGCAAGGAGTTTGTGTAGAACACAGTCTGTAGTTTAACTGGAAAATACATTCCAGTTTTTCAAATAAATTACAAATTAATCAAGATTTGAAGAATTTCTATTAGTTTGCATTTTTATAAACTACACTGGGAAATGATATATAGTGTTTGAAGCATGTTCTGCATCAGTTGTGATATAAAACTAATAAGGTGGAAAATTACTTTGAGAAGGAAGCGAGTTCCGTATTAGATAATTGGCCCTTTTTATTGAAAATTATTCAATAAGTGAATGACATTTGGGAAATTCAACATTTATGATGCTGAAATAATATCTCTTTATACAGAAATTTTTAATTTAAAGAGT
>NW_016813010.1:1361391-1390327 GCF_001698545.2 Rhinopithecus bieti | reverse complement strand
GTTGTGCACATGTACCCTAGAACTTAAAGTATAATAATAAAAAAAAGAAAAATAAATAAATAAAATATTACATTATCTGAGAAAAGGAATACCTGACTACCAAGACAGTTTTAGATACTTAAAAGGGTTCCCTAGGATGCTCATTACTACTTCACCAGGGATATAGTAATCATACCTAGACAATACACTTGCTGCAATTCCCATCAAAATACCACCGTCATTCTTCAGAGCTAGAAAAAATCCTAAAATTCATATGGAACCCAAAAAGAGCCTGCATACCCAAAGGAAGACTAAGCAAAAGGAGCAAATCTGGAGGCATTATAATACCTGACTTCAAACTACACTATAAAGCCATAGTCACCAAAACAGCATAGGACTGGTATAAAAATAGGCATATACACCAATGGAACAGAATAGAGAACCCAGAAATAACGTCAAATACAGTCAACTGATCTTCAACAAAGCAACCAAAAACATAAAGCTGGGAAAGGACACCCTATTCAATAAATGGTGCTGGAATAATTGGCAAGCCACACATAAAAGAATGAACCTGGGTTATCATCTCTTAGCCTATACAAAAATCAACTCAAGATGAATCCAAGACTTAAATCTCAGACCTGAAACCATAAAATTCTAGAAGATAACATTGGAAAACCCTTCCAGACATTGGCTGAGGCAAAGACTTCATGACCAGGAAACTAAAAGCAAATGCAAAAAAAAAAAAACAAAGATAAATAGATAGAACTTAATTAAACTAAAAAGTTTCTGCGCAGCAGAATTATTACTGAGTTTCAAGAATGTGTGAGGCCAATACCCTTGTCAAAAGGGATCCCTAAGTTAACCCTCAGGTTCAGTGATTTGCTAGAACTCAAAGAACTCAGAAAATCTGTTTTACTAATGGTTATGGCTGATTATAGTGAAAGAGCACAGACTAAAATCATCTAAGGTCAAAGGCTGATAGAGCAGAATCCAGGAAAGACTAAGTTCAAGCTTCTATTAATAGTTGTTCTCTCCTAGTAGAGTCCCACAGACAGCACCTAATTCTTCCAGCAACAATCTGTAACAACACAAATGGGGTCTTGTCAACAAGGTAAGCTCATCTGAGACTTGGTGTCCAGGATTTTATTGGAGGTTGGTCAAATAGGCATGGCATGCCCATGAGGCTGACCTTAGTTTCTCAGCCTTCAGCCCTTCCAGAGGTCAAACTGATATCATATGGCCCAAGGCCCCAACCATAACTTACATTGTTAGAATAAACTGCCTCACATGGCTGAAGGCTCTAGGTAAACAGACACTTTTATGAAGTACCATATTCTAAAGGCTTAGATGCTCCTAGGAGCCATGCCGGGTCCCATCCTTCCTTTGGAATGGGCAAGGTTTAGACACCTCAGACCTGCTGAGTCAACCTGTCCCTGCATAAGCATATTTTATCACTCAAATTTAGGAGATGCAACCTTTATACAAGATCTCTTTCCATAAATTTCCCAAGCAGAATAACTCCAATTTGAGACTACAATTTTATCCCACATATGAAAGAGCTATCTTTCCCTCTTCTGGTTGAAATTCACTTATCTCCTGTCTACCTCCACCAGATTATAGCATGTTTTATTCTATGAAATGTTTTGCTATTGCTATATTATTCAACATTTGAAGGCTCTGAAGAACTGACTCAGTCAGATATTGCTATGCAACACACAACCACAAATATCTCCGTGGCAAACAATACTAAGCATTTATGTCTCGCCCTGGCACCTGTGAAGTGGCTATAATTATTTTGCATCTGTGAGAAGCAGCTCTATTCCATTTGCCTCATTTAGAGTTCCCAACTGGAGGGGTAGTATATACCTGGAGTTCGTTTTTCTCATGGCTTTAACAGAAGCACAAGATGACAAGCATAAGGGCTTAACCATATTTCAAGCCTCTACTCATGTCACATCTGTTAATATCCCACTGGCCAAACTAGTCATATTGCCAATGCCAAAGTCTAGGGACAGAGAATTACATGTCACCAACCGTGTAGGCCATGGCAAAGGAAGGGATGAATAATAATTCCATAGGTAAGTGAAGAATTGAGAAGATTATTTTACATACCTCTGAGGACATAGTGCAATGGAAAATTTAGGAAGTTTTCAAATCCTGGTTTGGCTACTTGTTCACATACATAGATGCAGTTACTCAGCATTTTCATTACTTGGTTTTCTCATCTGTAAAAAAGAAATAAAATAATTATTCAGAATTTTGTTGTGATGATTACAGATGTTATATATGAAGTGCCTAGCACAGAGTCCTGATAATAGGTACACAATTAATGATAACATTTATTATTATAATGAAGATGTCTCAGAGCTTCCTCCTCAGAAGCACTTATGAGGATAATAACAGCTGATATTTATTGAGTATCTACTGTATACTCACTATTATCCTAAGAACGTAACAGGTAGAAATTCTTTCATATGATTTGTGTGTGTGTGTGTGTGTGAACAAAAGAAGGTGAGAAAAGCTAAGAAACATGCCTAAAGTTAGCTTTCATTGTATCTCAAACTATCTTAAAACCAAAGGGCTTAATATAACAATTGTTTATTTTGTTTATGATCTTATGGGCCAGCAATGAGGGCTGGACTCACCTAGGTTGCTTTTCTGGACTCATCTGGATGCAGGCATGTGTCTGCAGTCAGCTGCTTGGTTGGCAAAAGCTATCTATTCTAGAATGGCCTCAGTTGTTATGGCTCATTAGTGTTCCAGTGACCTCTCATCGTCCAGCACAAGAGCCTCGGCTTATTTACCTGGTGGCTGGGAAGGGTTCCAAGACAGCAAGTGGGAAAGCTTGCTTGAGGCCTTGGCTTTCTATTAACCAGAACAAGTTACAAGACCAGTCCAGACAGAAGGCAATGGAGAACAGAATCCATCTCTTAATGAGAAAAGTGGCAAAGTCACATTACAAAGAGCATGGAGACAAGAAGGAATAAAGGATTATGAGCCAATTTTCTAGTTTACCACAATCTGCCTCTGGCCACAATTTTCACCTTTCTACCCATGTACAACATCCTCTTCCTTCTCATAGGATCCCTAAAATTCTCATGGAACTATGACATCAGGCTTGAATTCTAGAATTCAATTATCCATTTAAAGTTGAGAGGAAGCCCATTAAATGTAAATGTTTTTGATCCAGAGAGTCATGAAATTTTAAAAAAATATATGTCCCATAAACATCCAACCTGCAATATTAATACAGGGATAGGGTAACTGATAAATACTGCCATTCTGAAAGAAAAAAAAAAAAGGGAGGTACATAGTAATTACTGGTCCATTGGAAATTTAAAATCTAGGTAGAAAAATGTTGTTAGGCTCACCTACCTGGGAGGAGTAACTATTTGTTAAGGCAAGGTGGTGTTTTTTGGGGGTTTCCCAGTTCTTTGTTTTCATGACTATTGGGTCTTGACTCTGCTCTCTAGAACATTCGCTCTTTTAGTTTCCTTCCTTAGCCTTTTGAAAACGTTCTCAGTCAGCTTCTGGATCATAGAAAGTTGCACCCACAGAGACCTTTTTGCAATTTAAGTAAAATCATTCTTTCAAAATTCAGGTTGATGGAACTTTTATAAATTCAGTTTCTTCCAAATCATGGTGGACTTACTATGAGTTTAATTTACGTGCATGTCATTTGTTGGAAAGCCATACCCTGATTGTTTCCAAGACATGCCTCTCTGTATAGACTTATTTACTCTGGGATTGGGCTTCTGTGAGACCATACTCTTAACAAAGTTGAGGAGCTGTATTTTTTAGTTTGAGAGAGAACTAGACAACATATAAATTCTTTCAGATTTCTTAACAAAGGATTGTGGAGCTACACCCTTTAATTGATTTTTTTTCTTCTTGATGCCTCATTTTACTTTGAGAATTCTTACTGGATGGAAAGACAGAAGATACGAAACAATTATATTTTCCCACCCAGAAAATTCTGTCCCCTCTGTGTTCCCTCAAAATTCTCCTTGCAAGCTGGCCATGTCTTTATTTAGACCATTTCTTTCTTCTTGTACCTATATGTAGCTAGGACCAACCATCTGACATTTCAACATTCTGTGGAGGTCTCTTTAGCCAAAATCAAAAGTTCATTATATACACTGGCCATCTTTCCAGTTTCTATAGGCAACACTTTTGACAATTATTTTATTCTCAAAAATACAGATCACCATTTTTTTCCTAACCTCCAATAACAATTTGATTTTTTTTCCTCCGCATTTGCTAAGAGTTTGTTTGCCATTTTTCCATCCTCTGCTCAGTGCTTACTGCCAATGGCACTTATTTTAGATTTTTGTTATGGCAGCACCTCAATTCTAGGAACCAATTATTTCTGCATCAGTTAGCTTTTGCCATGTTAAAAAAATCACACAACTTCGCAGCTTAAAACAACCATTTCTTTTATTTTTCAGCACATAATTCTGCTGGTCATTAATATGGACTGGGCTCAGCTGAGCTTGTGTTTGCAGTCAGCTGCCAGGTCAGCTGGGGACTAGAGGTCTAGAATGGCCTCAGCTGGGGCTGCTCCCCTTGGTTCTGTGTTTTCTCATCATCCTGCAGGATAGCCTGGGCTTGTTCTCATGGTGACTGGTCAGAGTTTCACAAGAATGAAGAGGCAAGCTAAGGTTTTTGGGGCCTAGAATTGGAGCTAGCACACCATCACTTATGCTGCATTTTATTGACCAGAACAAGTTACAGGGCCAGCCAAAATGTAGGAGAATGACAAATGGACTCTAGATGTTACATTGTAAAGGATATAGATATTCAGAGTACAGAAGAATTAGGGATCCTCTTCCAATATACCATACCTCTCACTATTAGTAAATTTTGTTACCCTTACTGTTTTCTCAAGAACACTATTAAATTGGTATTATTCCATGGAAAAGCATGACTGTGGCTTCACCAAAACTTTTCTGCTTCCTTGAGCACAGACACTAATTTTCTGACCACACAACCTGCCTATATATGTATTAGTATCCTACTCCCGACCTTCTTACTGGTCTACTTGTTTCAGTAGGCAGTTCCCAAACTGACTTTTGCCTGCCTGCCTGCCTCCATCTTTGTACAACTCTAACTGGTTGAATCCAGGCCTGTAGACTTGCTTGTCTTTGGGTGGCTTCTGATCTTCAACCACCTTATAAGCAACAGCAGCACCAATCAGACCATTGTTTGAAGGAAGGCCCACCTACGTAACTCCTGCATGCCCCACCTCAGTGATGATCATGTTCCATAGTCCCCTCTTCCATTATGCGCCTTCTTCTGATCAGCTCCACTACTGGGCTTTTCTCATGAGTTATAAGTTATCTAAAAAATTGATGTGTCAAATATGTAATTTTATTTTCTTAATCTTATTGTAATCTATAGAGGACACGTCTAATTTTGATTTTCTTGTATTTTATCATAAAACTTTCTTTTTATATTTTTGCTTAGAAGGTATATGGGTAGGACTGAATAAATAGGTGATGGGGCTTATTATATAACAGAAATTAATAATTGATTTGCCACATGGTCAATTAATTAATTTGTTAATAATTACCTAATTATTGGTCAATTTTCTCAACATTCTACAGAAAAGAGAATCATATTGATTTTGTACAGAAGTAGAAGTTTTTGCCACAATGAAAATCTGTTTCATCAATCATCCCGTGATTTAAAGGGTACAACCATCTAAATATAAAAATATTGGAAGGGTTGCTTACAGTTCTTTAGAGAAGCACCCTGAGCTGAGTGAGTCACCCTACATTTAAGCTCTGATTGGATTGGCTTGACACCCCCAAAAGTCAGAGCTCTATTGGACAGAATTCATGAGTATTATCTCAGAGGGCACTTATATTCATAAATGCTTACATGTGACTTTCACAGTAGCCTCTGGCCTAATCCTCTGTGGCTAGGATGGCATCTATTTTAACACCACATATATGTTCTATTGTGTAACGTGAAACAGCTAGTAAAAGTAGGAAAAATTTGTTGAAAATATGTTCTTCAAAAACTAGCTATGCAGAGAAGAGAAATACAGCTCCTACCAGTTCAATGGTGTTAACTCCATGAGTTAGGCCCAAATCCTCTTTTAACCCAGAAATTGTTATAAACTAGATGTGAGGCTTGGTTACTTCTTTGACTTTCAAGTCTCCAATCTTTATTAAGTTTGATTTTCATCTTTTCATTTGTGTTTTTATGGATAGTTCTACAAAGGAAATCTGAAACCTACTTAAGAACATTCAAAGAAAATGGTGAAGATACAGAATTACACCAAAAGGCCACATGTTCATTAGGATAGAGAATAAAATCACAATGTGTCTCAAGATCTATTTAAAACTCCATTCTGTATTTACATATGAATATTTGCTTTTTCTCTGATTTTTTTCTGAGAGCATAAAATAATTTTGAGATGATTCTGAATGTTTTAAGTTAAAGAAAGTTTGCGCATTAAGAGCACAAGAATCCTTTATAGTTCACATAAGCACACGCACACACATACACACATACTAACACACATTTATTCCTCTTTCTAATCTACATTTGTTGGCCAACAGTGTAGATGATGAAAAGGATATCCTCCCTCATTATATCAAATAGCACCACCAGCTTGGCTATGAATTTTACCCTGAAATAAGCAACACACACACACATGCACACATGCATACATCTTTCTTTAAGTAGAAAATAGCCCTAACTCTGATTCAATTCAATAACATATACTGTTACAAAATTAAGACATAATTGAGCAGCATTTTTGAGAGTTGATAATGCAAAATTAATATATTATACTTTTCTTACTGCCCTTGCTGTAATATTTAGCAAACCAGTATTTATTATGGGAATAATGGTAACACAATTGACAACCCACTGGGATAAATGGATATGTTTAGTTATATAAGTTATGGGAATTGTCTGTCATACTGGTACATCCATTTTAATTTGAGCTCTAGTGGAAAAATCAATGCTTAGAAAATGCAAGAGGGAAACAATGACTACAACATTTTTTTAAATGTCTAAGACATTACATGGTTATTTTTTTGTAAGCAAAACTGAATAAGGATAGCTTTATTTCCCAGAAAAAGCTAGATATAGTCCTAAAATAAAGTTGCACATGATTTAAAAGTAGATTCTCATTCATCTGTGTTCTCTGGCCTTTATTAACATTAAGTAAAATATGTAATAATTTGAAAGTAAAAATTGAAGAAGAGTTCAACTTCAAAATGAAAATACCTCGAAATATACTCCTTTATCTCCATGAAACATTTGTTTTGCTTCATGCATGTTAGTTCATAGGCTTTCCCCCTTGAGTCCCCAGTGTAACATTAAAGAGAATTTAAACATTTCTTTCTCAGCATGGAAGCTTACGAGCTGAATAAGATGGTAACATGAGCAGAGACTCACAAGGTAGGCCTCCCTTCCCACCTCAGACCAGCTTGCAGATTGGCATTCTCCTATATTAGACCTCAGGACAATATCTAGTCAAAATCTTTACTTGTCCAAGAAATTGTGTCATCCAAGAAATAAACATACCCTCTAATCTCTTCGCTGTAAACTAAATGAGCTTTCAGAACAATTAGGATTATACAGAGTTAAACTGAAATGCCTTAATGTGTACAACAAAGTTAGTTTAGAGATAGTGCCAAAGGTTGATATGTGAAAGTCAATATGGCTCTTGTCCTTTAGTGAAGACATGGAACACAAGGTTTCAGGAACAGAATTAAGCTTCCATTTCTGGACGTATGATAGAAGCTATGTCTTATTCATGGAGGTCTTAAACAAGCCCAGGAAACAAAATCAATAATTTTTGGAATTCTCTAAGCCATGAAGCAATACACTTCTGATCAAGAAGAATCACCTGCTGTGGAGATTTTGTCTGGGTCTGATACGTTTTCACTGAAGTATTCTCTACTCAGATCAGGAAAAAATGTTTGAATGGAGGTGATTCAATTCAGAGGGAAACACAGAGAAGCAGTTTGAGAATTCTCTCATTTTGGCCTGCTATATATGATATATAAATTTTTGGGTTTTTAGGAGTCTGTTTAGGAAAGATATATAGAACGTAGCATGCTATAAAAATAACCGGATTAATTGGTACATTTTGTTATTCCACTTATTGAGAAAATGGAATCCAGATTCTAATTTTATTGACCATTACGGCATTCCAGTAAAATTTTATAGTTGATTGATATACCTATGTAGATTTATGTAACAAATATTTGCCCTAATTTTATGGTATGCAGTGGATCTCATGTGAGAAAAAAAAAAAAAAAAAAAAAAAAACTACCTTAAAACTGTTCTTTGTAGCTTACTAAGAGATCTATTTTCTCCCAAATTTACATAAGCACAGAGAAGGAAACTATTCTAGTGTGACTAATTGTAACAGTAATCTGTCCTGTTTTTGGAGCATGCTTTTATTTGTCAGATATACCATATAATATTACAGCTAGCCATCTCCCCCGACTCTCCACTCCCTAGAACAAGCAGCAGGTTACAAATAAATTTGACCTGAATAAGAATCCAAATATAAAAAAGGAATAGTAGCAATTTATATTTATTTATAAAGTACAAGTTTATTATAATAGTGATATTTTGATAAACTTCTTGTATCAAGAAGAATTATGGGCTGGGCATGGTGGCTCATGCCTGTAATCCCAACACTTTGGGAGGCCAAGGAAGGTGGTTTGCTTGAGCTCATGAATTTGAGGCCAGGTTGGGCAACATGGTGAAACCCTGTTTCTACAAAAAAATAGAAAAATTAGCTGGGCATGCTGGTGTGTGCCTGTCACCCCAGCTACTTGCGAGATTGAGATGAGAGGATGGTTTGAGCCTGGGAGGCAGAGGTTGCAGTGAGCCCAGATTGGGCCACTGAACTGCAGCCTGGGTGACAGAGCCAGACCTTGTCTCAGAAAAAATACCAAAAAACCAAAAAACAGAAGAATTATGAACTTTACTTAGTCATATTTCTACAATTATATTTAGTCTTAAACCAGGAATGTTTTATGAATAGATTTAAAACACTTGAAAATGCATTGTTTGGCATTTTAGAATGTGTCTTTACTAGTGTGTTAGTGGTTGAGAAAGTGCACATAGGCAAGTTTATTTTTCGTGTAGCTAAACATGATTACTACAAATGAGGAAAAAAATCTCCTCAATTCTTTCATTGGACTTCATGATTCATTGAGTAGCATGCAATGAATAGCACCAATTTTTACTGGCAATATCTTTCTAATATCTTTATATAATGAAACAAGTAGCTCCAACAAAGTGTTTTTAAAAATAATACATGTGACTATAGACATCTCTAGTTACTATTTTAATAAACTTAGAGCAGATATTTACAACTGCTCTATTATGAATGTTGGTTAATATAGAGGAATTTGCATAAAATAGTATATACTTTAGATCTGTTGAATTTTGTTTTTTAGAATAATATACCACTTTGTCTTTATAGTAATTTGATGCTGTTGAAATAAAAAGAAATCCTGCTGAAATTTTTAAAAAAAGGTTGGATCTGTCCATCCCAACATTAAGAAAATGTAGGGTGAATAAATCTCATAATATGTCTAACTTTTGCATGTAAATGGCTTCCATTGAGAACATATAAATTAAAATATTCTTAGATTTTATAGGAAAAATAATTCTAATTTCTTACTAGAAAGGATATGTAGAGAGAGTCAAATCTGTGAACCAGAAGGAAGCAGGGCTTGTCAGTCTTGATTATTGCCTTGCTTCCATGTTGAAATTTATTTAATATGGGTTATTATATTTAATTATTAATGCTTAATATGTGCTTACTATGGATCAATCACTTTATAAAACTTTACCTCTCATAATAAACCTCAAACCTATACTACCAGAAGTATATTAAAATGAAACTTTTTACTTTCCTTTTGTCTTATTAGATAAGATTAGCACTTATCTAATATAATAGATAAGTACCCACCATTGCAATGTGAAAGTGAAGCACCAGATGACCTTGGGAGGACAATCCAAAAAAGTGACTTTGTATAAGGTTAGCAGTTCTCAAGCATCACCCACCTTTAGGCTATAGAAATGAAGGCTAAGGATTCAACCAGAGGGTGTAGACATTAAAGGCATGAATTCTTTGAAGAGAATGCGTAGGCATTTCCTCCTGGGGCTCTCTGACTGGGTGAAGAGGATGTGAGGATGCCACATAGCAAGCAACCACCTTTCCCTGACAGCAGGACAAAGAGACGCTTCTCTGAATTCAGGTAGGCCATACGTATTAGTGTTTTATGCTGCATATGAAATTTCCACAAACACAGAGGCTTAAAACAATGTCATTTATTATCTTCCAAGTTCTGTAGATCAGAAGTCCAGCCGGTTTTTGTCCCTTTTCTGCTCTGTGTCTTATATAGTCAAAGTCAAAGTATGGGCCACAGGTTCTGATCTGCAGTTTCTGGGAAAGATCCTACTCCCAAGCTCATCTAGGTTATTGGCAAAATTCATTTCCTTGTTTTAATAGGACTGTGGTCCCCATTTTCTTGCTGTTTATCCCGGAGACCATTTTCAGCTCTTACAGGCTACTCTCAGGTCCTTGCCCTGTAGGTACCCACATCTCAGCAACAGAGAACTTCTTTCACATGGAATTCCTCTCTTGCTTCAAATTTCTGACTACTGCTTCTCTAATCAGCCATGATAAACTCTGTTTCTAAATGGCTCATGTGATTAGAATGGGTCTACCTGCGAAATCTCTCTTTTAAATAACTCAAAGTCAACTGATTAGTAATCTTAATTACATCTATAAAATCCTCTGTTCATGTAATATAATATACTCATGGGTATGATATTTGATGATAGTCACAGCCCAGAGATTAGGGGAGGAAATCTTGGACCATTTCAGAATTCTGTCTACCTGTTGGAGGAAGCTAGTCAGGGATGAGGCAACCCCAGCAAAAAGAGGCTGCAGTTTTAACACTGGGTGTTCTAGATAATTAATGAATATACCTATTTGCTTGATAAAATAATATGTGTGTATTCTCTAGTTCCTGGGGTTGGAATAAACAGTTGTGTATATACTGATCATTTTTGTAGACTATGCTTAAGTCATTTATATGCTTTGATACACACTGTTAAATTGCTAGTAGAAGCGTGTCTTAATCAGGATAAGCTTAGTTATGCTGTGAAACAAATAACCTCACACTCTTAGGTACTTAAAACTGGAAAGGTATATTTCTTGATTACACTGCAAGATACTTCTCAGAGCAGCAGGGGAGGTGGACTCCTTCATGTTGTTCTCATTAAATGACCAAGATCACCGAGCAGGCACTATTGGAACACTTTATTTCACTGAGGTGGGGAGTAGGCAAGCTGCAATAGAATATGTAGCATGTTATTTCTAACATTTTGTTGGTTAAAGTAAGTCACACGGCCATGCCTAATTTCAGTGAGGAAGGAAAGTGCAATCCAAACAGAACCATAGTCTTGCTAAAAGCTCTAATGACTGTCTCAAAGACAATTTGGAAAAATCACTCAAAAATTAAATATATGTAGCTCTTGACCTAGTGATTTCTAAATGAAATGAAGTCACTGGTTCAAATTACATTTATATTATGGCACAAGCATGTTTCTGTGTTATCTGTAATAGCAAAAGGTAAGAAAATACTCAAGTTGTAGAAAGTTATATTAGATCCATTCAATGGGATACCTTGCAGCCTTTCAAAAGTAAGACATATCTGGATTAACATGAAACTATTCCAAGATCATACTATTGAATAATAATCAAAGTGTATGTGTGTGAGAAGGTGGTGGTGATTATGGTGGGTGGTGGTGGGGCCAGGGATAATACATACAAAGCACTTACAATAGCGCATGGCAAAAATAATAGTAGTTAACACTCACATGCAATTTACTATGTGTAAAGTGCTCTTCTAAATGTTGTACATTCTTTAAGTCATTTGATACTCATAACAGTCATTTGAGGTGGTATTATCTCAATTTTCAAATGAGGAAATTCACAACAGAATATATTCATGAATAATTTCTAGAATCATATTTAAGAGAATATCTGCAAAGAAAATGTATCTCTGGGGAGTGGGACTGAGAGAAACAATGGGGCTATTTTATGATTTACTGTGTTGCTTTCTGTTGCTCTTAGAGTTTTTATCATGATCACATGTTACTTTCATAGTAAAACTCAAACTCTGGTAGTAAAAATGTGATGACAATGAGCCAATGGGAGTTGTTCCACTCCTGCTAGAGTGTATTTGTGCCTTTGCACCCTGACAAGGGATAATTTTTTCCTATGGAGAGAGAATATATAAGACATAAATATTCAACTCCAAATCTTCCCTTTTTCCTAATGAAGGAAAGTCTGAGTTTGTCACTCTTTAGTCCAGATTGTCTCTTTGGGTGTGATGATCCATGGTAGGTTCTGTTACTGTCCAATATCTCCCCCTCTTGTGGGATGCTACATCACTTGTCTATGACAGCAGGCTTGGCTGAGTGCTGGCTTTGGAAGTGATGTGTACTGCTTTCAAACAGAGGCTTTAAGAGTCA
The DNA here is from genome assembly GCF_001698545.2 of Rhinopithecus bieti. Lineage (NCBI taxonomy): Eukaryota > Metazoa > Chordata > Mammalia > Primates > Cercopithecidae > Rhinopithecus > Rhinopithecus bieti. Next base: position 1,377,814 of record NW_016813010.1, on the reverse strand, counting down.
CTGTGAGACTCTACTCCTGCTCTTTTCTGTTTGCCATGGGAAGAGCCATATAGAGACGGGGCTACTTCTTTAGCCTGGATCTTGGAGAGACAAGAACATAAGTGCAGCTGTAGGAATATGTAACATGGGTGAGAAATTAGAGATAAATTTTTCTTCTAGAAAGCCACTGATGCTGAGCCATTTGCTACCATAATATAAACCGGTGAAAGGTAATACAAGATCTCATAGAAATAATAGGTATGCAGAAGTAGAGAAAATATACCTTCTGAATATCTTCTGGAATGCAGGCTCTGGGACATTTCAGCTTTTGTGCTTTTGTTATTTTGTGTTATAGCATTTTGCTCTTGGATCTTCAATACCTGACAATCTCTATTTTGTTCTTCTGAAAGAAGAAAAATGTGTATTGTCCTACTGCTTTAATATTGGCAGGCTAGTAGTGGAAGACTTGTTACACAATTTCAATGCGATTTCTCTCTCTGATTGTAGAAGATTTACTTGTTCTACACATCCTGTTGTAGAAAAAAGTGGCAATATTACAGCAGTATAAATAGTTGCAGTTGTATTTCCTTTTCAATAGCTCATTTCTCTAAGTTTCGCACTTAATTGCAAAATGTTGCAATCACTTTAACTTTATTTTTTTTATTACCTAAATTAAATCATGGGTAAAATTATCAAGGTTTTTCCCTAGACATTCTATTATTTCATTTCACACAAAATATTTTATGTAAATAAGAACTTGCAATTTTGTAGTTTGATGTTAACTCTAAAGAATGTCCTGCTTTAATGATTGAATTGTAAGCTAATACCCAAGGAGTCATGCTATAAGTTAATTTTTCCACTAAGTATAATTTTCAACTAATATAAAAAATGTTCTAAGTTTTTTAGACTTTCACTCATTAATAAGAGCAAATTTATTTTCTCTTAATGGAGTTTAATTAGTTGTTTATATCTTATCAAAATAAGGATAATAACCTATTTTATGTCTCTATTCCAAAGGTCCATTTAGACACCAATTTTTTAGCTTAAAGTGATACGCTGATTTCTGTTGGTTTGTTTATTTCTGTAGTTATGCTATCCATTACAGCACTGTTAAAAACACTTCTGGGATGAAGAGTATTTGGAGGATTGTCCTTGTCCCTAATCATACACAAGGCAGCACTTTAGAAGAATTGTTGACTGAGAAGAAGGAGGCAACTCTGCTCCAATATTCCAAAAAAAGAAAAAAGAAAAAAAAAGCTATCTAGATAAAATATCCTTTATTACAATCAATCAGCAATTACGTCCTTACCCCACTGCACAACCTGGTGAGAAGACTGTCCTTCTCTTCCACATTTTATACGGGCTCTAAGCCCTTCTGTGGCAACTGTTTAAAGACTAATCCTTTTATCCTGATTTGCAAATATAGTTTCAGTAGGAGGGCTGCCTGAGAACACCATGTGCTCTGGTTTGAACATGGTATGTCCCTATCAAAATACACATAGGAACCCTAACCCTAGTATGGCAATTTTGGGAAGCAGAGTCTTTAAGAGGCGAGGCCTGTTGGGAGGTGTTTGGGTCATGGGGTGGATCCCTTGTGAATGGCTTGGTGCTGAGTGAGTTCTCACTTTGGGAGACTGGATTAGTTCTTGCTGGAATGGATTAGCTCCTTTGCAAGTGGCTTGTTTATAAAGCCAGGCTCTCAGGTTTTGCACCTTCACACATGTCTGCTTTCCATTTGACCTTCCACCTTGTTGTGAAGCAGCAACAGAAGCTGAACAGTTACTGGTGCAATATCCCTGGAATTTTCCAGCCCGAAGGACTGCAAGCTAAATAAATCTCTCTTTTTTATGAATTATCCAGTCTTAAATATTCTGTTATAGGAACAAAACGAACTAAGATACCATGTGATTTATGCTATGCTTTACAAAGTCTAGAAGGTATTCTAATGGCCACACATCAAACTGCATTGGAGGACCTAGGAGGCTTCAAGGATAATCCTATCTCCCCTCTTTTGCCTTCCAAAGCCAGTAATAAAGAACTCAATAGCATTCTAGGGAAGCTCTGTGGGCTCTCTAAAGGTAACAGGGAGTTAGATGGCCTATAGGAGTGGTTTTTGTTGTTGTTATTGTTGTTGTTTTAACAAATAATTTATGCCCAGAACTTCACTTTCAATCTAAAGTATATGTGTTTTAGTTAATATCAAAATATATTATAGAGGAAAATAAGATTTTGGTGGTTAATATATAGCATGAGTTATTCTACTTTGCACATTTAAGAAATATTTTTAGGATATACATATGAAAACAGAAAAGAGTTTCTATGATGAAGAGACACGTTGATTTAAAACATTTTTAATCTCAATGACTGGAATAATTATGTTTTAAGGAATGGGGCATTCAATTATGAACCAAATTTGTTATTGCTTAATGTGATTCTGAATATGGTATTCCTGGATTACTTTTTGTAGATTTTATGTTAATAATAATTTTAATTTGTACAACACTTTGACATGAAAATCATTCAATTTATAGTTGTAATTCTTAAATTTATTAGTAATACATTTAATGTCAGGTAGATTTCATGCCAAAGACACAAGAACAGACTCGAATGGAAATAATATAGTATCTTGGGGGATGGCTTTTGAGTCTAAGTCCTCAGGGAAAATCTGAGTAAAAAGAGGAATGTAGTTGCTGAAGGAGCTGTAGGAATCCATTTTCTGACATAAATTTTCTAAAATAATGTATAAATTCAGGAAAAATAATATAGGAAAAATAAAATATTAAAATATTCAATTTGGTTGTAATATGTTTTTAACTATTTTGGGGCCTATAGCAAGCAAACTCTCTCATGGCCTCTAATAATTTCCAACTTCTGGTATTTTTTTTTTTTTTTTTTTTTGAGACAGTGTCTCACTCCGTCACTCAGGCTGGAGTGCAGTGGTGCGATCTCGGCTCACTACAACCTCTGCCTCCTGGGTTCACACCATTCTCCTGCCTCAGCCTCCCAAGTAGCTGGACTACAAGCACCCGCCACCACGCCTGGCTGAGTTTTTGTATTTTTAATAGAGACGGGGTTTCACTGTGTTAGCCAGGATGGTCTCGATCTCCTGACCACGTGATCTGCCCGCCTCGGCCTCCCAAAGTGCTGGGATTATAGGCATGAGCCACCTCGCCCGGCTGTCCTGGTATTTTTACTCTTGTGTAATCCCCTCCCCTCAAGTGTGGGCTAGCTCAATGACTTGCTTCTAATCAATAGAAAAGAGTGAGATGGGATAGAATAGAATGGGATTTCTCTTCTGTGATTAGTTTACAAGAAACTAACTTTCGTCTTAATAGCTATAGTCTATAGTTAATAGCTTGATAGTCTATAAAAGATTATTCTTTATCCTGGCTGTCATATTTACCAAAAAGGGTAAATATCTTGCCATGTGGCAAGAAAATGAGACTTCTGGCCAGTAGCCTCCTAGGAACTGAGGCCCTTGGTCCCAGAGCCCTTGAGGAACTGAAGTTTTGCAGACTTCATTTAAGTAAGCACAAAGTGGATATTTACCCAGTTGAGCCTTCAGATAAGCCTCAGTCCTGGCTGATACTCTGATTGCAGCCTTGTGAGAGACCTTGAAACAAAGGACGCAGTGTTGCGATCCTGGCTCACTGTAATCTCCACCTCCCAGGTTCAAGCAATTCTCCTGACTCAGCCTCCCAAGTACAGGCATGCGCCACCACACCCAGCTAATTTTGTATTTTTACTAGAGATAGGGTTTCACTATGTTGGTCAGGCAGGTCTCAAACTCCTGACCAGCTGATTTTTGCACAAATGCCTGATGCACAGAAACTGTGAAATAAATGTTTTAAGCTGCTAAGTTTGCACTAATTTATTACACAAAAATAGATAACTGATACAGGTCTTTTAATTTTAATTTTATCATTCATCTTGTAATTAATTTCTTCAGTATGGCATGGTTCAAAAAATGTATATTGTGTGCTGTATATTTAAGCAAAATTCAGTGTAGAAGAGGAATTGAGATAGAGCAGTAGTTCTCAAAATGTCATGTGCATCAGAATCACTTGAAAGACTTGTTAAAATGGTTTTCTGCTCCTTTCCTCTAGGTTTTTGATTCATCAAGTCTTGAGTAGTTCCTGGGAATTCACAGTTCTAAAAAGTTCACAGGTGTATTAGTTTCCTATTGCTGCCCTGACAAATTACCCAAAATTAGGTGATTAAAACAATACAAATGTATTATTCTATGATTCTGGAGATCAGAAGTCAGAAACCAGTCTGCCTGGACTAAAATCAAGGTGTTCTCTTTCTGGGTGCTCTAGGAGAGATGTTGTCTCTGTATTAGTCCACTTTCACACTGATGATAAAGACATACCCAAGACTGGGCAATTTACGAAAGAAAGAGGTTTAATTGGACTTACAGTTCCACATGGCTGGAGAAGCCTCACAATCATGAGCAAAGGCAAGAAAGAGCAACTCATCTCTTATATGAATGGCAGCAGGCAAAGAGAGAGCTTGTGCAAGGGAACTTCTCTTTTTAAAACCATCAGATTGTATGAGACCTATGCACCATCACAAGAACAGCATGAGAAAGATTTGCTGCCGTGATTCAGTTACCTCCCACCAGGTCCCTTCCACAACAAGTGGGAATTCCAGAAGAGATTTCGGTGTGGATGCAGCCGAACCACATCAGTCTCCATGCCTCTTCCAATTTTTAGACACTGTCTGCATTCTTTGGCTCATGCTTCCTTCCTTCGTCTTCAAAGTGTCTTCATCAAAGTAGCATCTTCAAATATTAATATCTTTCTGACTCTGACCCCTGACTCTCCTGCGTCTTTCACTTATAACAACTCTTGTGCTTACAATGGACCCATCTGGATAATTCAAGATGCTCTTTCCCTCTCAAGACCTTTAATTTAATCACATCTGCAAAGTCCTGTTTGCCATGTAAGGTAATATATTCACAAGTTTCCAGGAATCAATTGTGGATATTTTTGTGGAGCCATTAGTCTGCCTGCCACACCAGGCAATGTTAATGCTACTGGCCCAGAGACCACCCTGTGCATATCACCGGTTATAGATCACTATAAGGACCAAGCTCCCTCTGCCTTGGATTCTGTTTGCCTCACCATGCCATCCCCTTAGCCTTATCATCCAAAGATTCTACAGAAGTGATTCTCTTTGTGTGGACTGGAAGCCCCTTTCCTTGGTACTCATGTATATCCCACAAGCAGTTTCACTTGAATATAGGAAATTTTGTGCTGTGTCGAAGGCAGCTGAAATGCTAATCTATCAGACCACTTGTGATGGTTTTTAATTTTATCTATGTTTTACCACAGCAAAAATCTTTTCTTTGATTATATGATATTTTGCTTTCTTCTGAGTTAGACAAATTCCAAAATAGGTTTTGAAGCTCTCTAAAGTGTTTCCAGGATTAAATGAGTTTCAAAGATCACACCACTTAAAGCAGGAATGATAATATGCTAGAATTATCTACTATAGACACTTTGCTCACATTTTTATCTTTTATTTTCCCAAAAGGCTTTGATTATTTTTTCTTCTAGTGTGTATATGTGAATGTGGGTATTTATTCTGGCATTTAAATATGCCTTGACTGTAAAAAAAAAAAAATCGTTACTTTCCTATTAATGATTCTAAGAGAGGTATAATTGTTGTTAATCAGTTAAGCTGATTAAAACTGAAGGTTTAAAAATAAATATATTATCTGCCCCATTATGTCACCTTATGTAATAGCCCAATTTTAGACTCTATGGTATATGTGTGTCTATGTCCGTATCACAACATATCCCCTATCTGAAAGGGCAGGAAATACGTCTTTAAATTTAATGTCTACCTATTTTCCCTCCTTAGCATGCTCAGAGGCTATTGTGGTTTTAACCTTTTTTAGGAATTCTTTCTCAGTTGACTCACACATGGTATGGTTAAAAATTTCAGGGAGTTTGCCACATTTTGTCTGGGAGAATTAGGGATGTTAGGGGTTAAAAAGGACTCTAGAATCTTAATATGTGCCATAATGTATTACTGTTTTATAATCAGCTGTTACATGTAGTTAATGGAGTTAAAGTTCCACACTTTGTTAAGTGAGCCCTTTGGTAGTCTTCTATCAGTCTTTATATTCCAGAATATTTAGAATCCCTTTGGGTATAAACACTTTATTCATTTCTTCCTCTGAGTCATGCTCCCATACCAATACAGCAGCAGATGTCTGAGACAGTGTGGTCTCATTTGCACCCCTGTGTTCAACACTGGTAGTGGTTGCTATCTGGGAAAAAAAAAAAAAAATTAGCCACATTTTACTCTCAACTTGTATCAGTAATTTGGGTTTTCATGAGTTTGGTGTGTTGGTTCTTTATGCATAGCATAAAAATAAAAAGTACAAGTCCTTTCTATTTTTTCCAAATGAAAGATAAATTGGATTTAGAAGCTCATGCCTGACTAAATGCTTTTGTCCACAGAGCTGTTAACAATGGAAAATACCTAAGTATGGAAGGGAAATAAAAGTAAATGGACCTCATTAAAACTTCCGAGGGACACCTTTGGCTATTTGACTTCCTCCCATACAGGGGGGTAAAGTTCAAAAAGTAAGGAAAGTCCCAGGCTGTTGTCAACAAAACTGTCACAAGACATTTTTGAAGGATTTTAGGTTTGTCATGTCTGAATTAACTTTTGAATGAAAAATAAATTTGTGTTAACTTTACTTTAACAGAAAATTGTATAATAAATCTGCAAAATCAATCAATCACAGTATAAGACTTCAGAGGAGAAAGGGTTATGGGTGTGTATAAAATCTCTCTTATTTTTTAACAAATATTTTTGCTAAATTTATCTATGTTGCTCTGTGAATTCATTGATTCTATTGCTATTTTTCAAATGAGTCAGTATACGTGATTTTAGATTGTTTTCAGTTGTTAAAAAAATACATTTTAGTGAAGTTTCCCATCTTGTGAAGTTGTAGATGTTACTGTGGAATAGTTGTCATTTTCTATTGCTAAAACTAATATCATCAATACATTTACTTTAAAAATCAATGTTTTTATGAAATGCCGGAATTATAGATGTGCTTATATATTGAAACATAGTAAAAGAGACTCAGTAATGTGCATTCACTACCCTCTTTCTATTACATTCAAAGCAGATATTTTCTGAACATCTTTTAGATTTAAAGACACTTGCTCCTCCTGAATTATTTTAGTCCATCTCCAGGGAGTTCTTCTGTTGCCGACTTATCGGATGTGAGACAATTTACATGCTATAAAAATAAGTGAAAGTAATGTGATGTGTCAGATTTCTAGTGGCGTATGAGTCATCATCCTGTTGGCATGGCATGAAGTTTCATAGAAAAACAATCTTATATTATTGCTGAAAATTAATTAAAATTAAAGCCTTTTTTATAAAAGAAAAAACATGATAGATTTAATTCCTAACTAAAAATGAAAAGCTTCTTTTTTCTCTTAGCATGCTTCTATATGAAAATTGTTCTTCCTCTCTCTATTACTTATTAGTTAATATATATTTATTAAGCACTTGCTATGGATAAGATTGGGCACTCGGTAATGAAATTGCAAGGAGTAATAGATAACCAAGAATCTATAGATTGTAATTTATCATTGACAGAATAATGATACACATACAAAGAGTGCTAAGAAAGTTGAAGGAAAAAGGAGATAATATCCAGCTAGGGTTTAGAAGGAAAGCTTAAAAAGATTCCAGCAAAGAAACCACCACTTGAATGTAATATAATAATACAAAAACAGGCAGAGAACAAAAAAATTGCACAGCTAATATTTACCCTACTTCTAGTATTGGCATTAAGCCACATTAGGAGACTCAAGAAAATGTTATCTATTTATATTGATACATTTTCTTCCAAAAAGTTAAAATTATCAATAAGTCCACTTAAATTATGGATTCATATTTAATATTGTTAATGATAACCCTTTCTTTAACTGTAAATTATGCCTTTTGCTTTGAATTAATGATAATATGCAGATATCAGTAAGACAAATTTTTAAATTTAATCTTACCTCAATTTTCCAAATGTATATTGTAGTGTGTCATTTGAAATATTTATGTATAAATTATATATAGATTATGATGAGTATAAATACTTAGAAATAGGTAAATATGCATATATTACCATGTGTCTGCTAAAAAATATTTTGCTGATAAATGGAGAATGATCATAATAATTTGGTTCTTTTTCCAACGCAAAAGATATGCTTCTTTTCCCAACATTAGTCAAACCTCTCTTATCATTCAGCTCTCTCAGAAAGCTCGAACTTCTTAATCCCTTGCTAGATTACAAGTGAACAGAATTGATTGCTGTCTCTCACCATTTCCTAGAACATATGAGGTGTTCTTTAAGCCATGGCTCCTAAACCCCTTCTCCCTAAAATGTTCGTGACCTTAATTGGCCTACAGATAATTTATATTTTATATTATGTTAATTATTTATTCGTGCTGTCTTATATCCTCCAAAGATCTGTCCTCATACCTACCAATTCAGTCTGTAAAATGTTAGAGATGAAGAGCTGAGTCACTGGAGCTTTGTGGACAGTTATAGTTAATGAGAATTCACCAACACATGTACATTTTAATACCCATGGAGCTCTCTAGAGTTTGTTTCCTGCACAAGTCATTACTTTCTCTTGTACAAATGCACAACTTTTCAGTTAGGGGGCATAATTACAGAGGGAAGGGATCAACATGTGATGCGTGTGATAGAAACCACAGTGCATATCATTTCCTGAACATCTATTTTACATAACATAGTTAATGATGACAGCAAAATCCAAAATATCCCTTTTTACTATGTGCAAGGATGGATCTTTGTATCCATGTATTTTGTATGTTTAAAAGGACATGTGAACAGTGTTTCCAGGAGAATGAGGCAGAAGCTGCACCAGGGTAGTAGATCCCTCAGCTTGATGTGGAGAATGTAAAACTCTCAGGCACCACACCATATCCCCTGAACCAGAACCTCAAGAAGTAGGACCCAGGAATCTGCATTTCAACAAGCTGTCAGATGATTCTTATGTACACTAAAGTTTGGGAAGCACTTTTGGAAAAGAAATAGTGATTTAGGTTGCCTCTTCAGAATTGATGTGAAATTTTTCCAAATTCTCTGGGAAACTATGTCAAAGGGTTCTTATGAGCCTCCATGACTCACTGATGCGTTTTAAAGCTGAAAATGAGTTATTCACATAGTATTTCACAGCAGTGAAGAATGCCATTGTGATTTCTCAAATTGGTGCCAAATAAATCCAAATCAAACTGTATTTTGTGGAAATATATTTGATGAACAAATAAAATACAAAAATGGTTAAGTGTGACCCATGAAGAAAAGCAGATTAGTCTGTACTAATTACCACAACTATGATAAAATAATGGACTGGACAGTGATGCTTAACTAAAGCCACTTACGCTTTTGTTTTTCTCTGAAAGAAGAAAACCGTACCTCTTCTGAGAAAGGTGAGTCTAGATACCAGATATAGGAGGGACAAGAAGGCCTTAGTAATGAGACATCTAAAAGTTAAATCAATAGGAGTTAAATATTTTCAAAACTAATTTTATCAGTACTGTTCATAAAACTACAGGCCCAAGCTTGTTTACATGTGAATCAGGTTTAGCTTGTTAATTGGTATTTGGCATTTGTTTCTTCTTGAAACAGTATGATGCCTAGACAAGGCTGTATGAGAGAGAGCAAGAGACAGAGGAGAGAAACAGCAGTGCTTAACTGCTTACTAACACTGATCCTATTTACTATGTGTCAGTTTGTCATCCTTGGTTGAACAAGGAAAATATGCCATATAGAAACTGATAGCCTCTTTGCCTGAATTAAGCATGTTTGTGTACAACCATTTATATTTTCAGCAGGGAATGGCAAAATTTATGCCACTTATTATGTATTGTATCTAATTCAGACTCTAGCAATCTAAGGGCTGTTTATAGTTTCATGAAAACAAATATTGCCCAATGTGAGAAATAAGATTAGCTATCCTCTCATAGCACAGCTGCCCTAGTTGACCATGCAGCTTAATGTAGTAGATGGAAATCAGGAAACTGGTTCTACCCCCAGCTGTACCTTTAACTTCTCACTTAACCTCTCAGAGTTTTATTTTTTCCAATATTTAAAACTAAGGTATTAAATGATTGCTAAAAATGCTATGATTCTATAAACACTGACAGTGATCACTTTTTGAGGCATAATGCCAGGGAGGCCTGGCCAGGAAGGATCTAATTTAGATCTAAGTCCAAGGGAAATTCAAAATCCAAAATTTAATCACTTATCAAATGAAAAGTATTCAGGAACATAATACTAAATTCTGATTTAGAATTTCTTCTAAATCATACTCAACAGTGGAAAATTGAAAGTTTTCCCTCTTAGATCTGGTAAGAAAAGGATGCCCACTCTTGCCCTGCTATTCAACATAGTACTGAAAGTCGAAGACACAGCGATGAGGTAAGAGAAAGAAATCATAGTCATCCAAATTGGAAAGTAAGAAGTTAAATTTTCCCTGTTTGCAGTTAGCATAATCTTATAGGTAGAAAACTCCAAAGATTCCACTAAAATACTGTTAGAACTGATAAACAAATTCAGTAAAAGTACAGAATACAAAATCAACATACAAAAATCAGTAGCCTTTCTACAAACTAACAACAAACTATCCAAAAAGGAAATTAAGAAAACAATTCCATTTACAATAGCTACAAAACTATTAGGAATAAATCTAACCAAGAAGGCAAAACACTTATACAGTGAAAACTGTAAAATATTGAAGAAGGAAAATTAAAAAGACATAAATGAATAGAATAATATCCTGTGTTCATTGACTGGAAAAGTTAATATTGTCAAAATGTCCATATTACCCAAAGCACTCTACAGATTCAATGCAATCCTTGTCAGAATTTTAAAGACATTTATTACAGAAATAAAAAAAAAATCCCAACATTAATATGGAGCCGAAAAAAGACCCCAAATAACCAAAGGAATCTTGAGCAAAAAGAACAAAGCTGGAGTTGTCACATTATCTGACTTTAAAATATACTACAAAGCTATTCAGTTAATATTTTACAAAGGTGCCCCAAACACAAAGCAGGAAGAACAGTCTCTTCAATAAATGATGTTGGAAAAACTGGCTATTCATATGGAAAAGAACAGCATTAAAACCTTATCTCACGATGTATACGAAAATCAACTTAAAATGGATTCAAAACTTAAATGTAAGACCTAAAGCTATAAAATTACTAGAAGAAAACATAGTAGAAAGGCTCCATGACGTTGATGTAGACAATAACTTTTTTAATATGGCCCCCAAAGCCCAAAATAGACACGATTGTTGCCCAAAAGGCAACGAAAGCAAAAATAGACAAATGGGATTACATCAAACTAAAAACACTTCTACGCAGCAAAGAAAACAACACAGTGAAGAGAAAACTTATAGAATGGGAGAATATATTTGCAAACCATACGTCTGATCAGGGGTAAGTTAATATCCAAAATATGTAAGGAATTCAAGCAACTTAATAGCAAGGAAAGAACCCAATTTAAAAATTAACAAAGGACCTGAATAGATATTTTCCAAGAGAAGACTTACAAATGGGCAGCAGATATATTTTAAAAATGCTTGTTACTAGTAATCAAAGAAATGCAAACTAAAACCACAATGAGATATCATCTCACACCTCTCAGAATGACTAGCATCAAAAAGATAAAAGATAAGTTTTGGCAAGGATGAGGGGAAAAGGAAATCTTTGTATACATCAGGTGAGAATGTAAATTAGTACAGCCATCATGAAAAAGAGTATAGAGACTCTTCAAAAAATTAGAACTACCATATGATCCAGAAATCTCACTATTGAGTATATACCCAAAGGATATAAAATCAGTATATCAAAGAGATATCTGCACTCACTTGTTCATTCCAGCATTATTCACATTAGCCAAGATACGAAATTAACCTAAATGTTTATCAATAAATGAATGAATAACAATATTTGGTATATATCCAGCCATTAAGAAGAAAATCCTGTCATTTGAGACGACATGGATGAACATCAGGATCAATACGCTAAGTAAAATAAGCCAAGCACAGAAAGATAAATACCCCAGGTCTCACTTATACATGAGATCTAAAAAAGTTGAACTCACAGTAGAGAGTAGAATGGTGGTTACCAGAGGCTGGTGGCAGAGATAGAAGGTTGAGGAGATGTTGGTCAAAGGATACAAAATTTTAGTTAGATAGAAGGAATAAATTCAAACCTATTGTACAACACGGTGACTCACCTTTTACTTATTTCTTAGCTATTCCTCCTCCAGGTTATCAGAGTTATCAGACTCGGTCACAGAATTCTGGTGTTTGAGTTCCCAAGCCAAGTGCATCCACTGTCCATCCTGCACACTGACTGGGGAATACCAGATTTTAGATGGGGGTGGGGGTGGAGTAGAAAAGAGCAGCAGTGTTCATGATTTTCCCGAATTTCTTTCTTTTGCCACCTAAGCTCAGCTATTTTCTTTCAAGGCAGTTTTTCTATTAATATAATAGTATACTTTCATTTTAATTCCATTTGTAAACTCATCTAAATCTTACCCAGTAATATTAAAAAAGAATTTTTTAACATAACTAGTGTATTATTGAAAGTCAATTAACCCTGTATATGTGGGTTTATTTTTGGACTGCATTCAGTCATTCCTGTTTTATAAACCTCCTATTTTTATTTATTTATTTTTTTTTCTAAAAACAAAAAACAAATGGGATACATGTGAGAACGTGCAGGTTTGTTACACAGGTATACGTGTGCCATGGTGGTTTGCTGCACCTATTGACCCATCCTCTAAGTTCCCTCCCCTCACCCCCACCACCCAACAGGCCCTGTCATGTTGCTCCCCTCTCTGTGTTCATGTGTTCTCAATGTTCGACTCCCACTTATGAGTGAGAACATGTGGTGTCTGGTCTCTGTTCCTGTGTTAGTTTGCTGAGGATAATGGCTTCCAGCTTCATCTATGTCCCTGCAAAGGACATGATCCCATTCCTTTGTATGACTGCATAGTATTCTATAGTGTATATGTACATTTTCTTTATCCAGTCTATCATTGATGGGGATTTGGCTTGATTCCATGTTTTTGCTATTGTAAATAGTGCTGTAATAAACATACATGTGCATGTGTCTTCATAGTAGAATGATTTATATTCTTTGGGTATATACCCAGTAATGGAATTGCTGAGTCTATTTCTGGCTCTAGATCCTTGAGGAATTGCCATACTGTCTTCCACTGTGGTTGAACTAATTTACATTCCCACCAACAGTGTAAAATGTTCCTATTTATCCACAGCCTCACCAGCATCTATTGTTTCCTGACTTTTTATAATCACCATTCTGACTGGTGTGAGATGATATCTCATTGTGGTTTTGATTTGCTTTTCTCTGATGATCAGTGATGTTGAGCTTTTTTTCATATGTTCGTTGGCTGTGTAAATGTCTTCCTTTTGTAGTAGGACAAGGCACAAACAAAACCCTCAGACACTGAGTTAAAGAAGGAAGTGCTTTATTCGGCCGGGAGCATTGGCAAGACTCCTGTCTCAAGAGCCGTGCTCTCTGAGTGAGCAATTCCTATCCTTTTTAAGGGCTCACAACTCTAAGAGGGTCTGCTTGAGAGGATTATGATTGATTGAGCAAGCAGGGGGTACGTAACTGGGGACTGCATGCACCGGTAATTAGAACGGAACAGAATAGGACAGGGATTTTTACAGTGCTTTTCTATATAATGTCTGTAATCTATAGATAACATAACCGATTAGGTCAGGGGTTGATCTTTAACTACCAGGTCCAAGGTGTGGCGCTGGGCTGTCTGCTTGTGGATTTCATTTCTGCCTTTTAGTTTTTACTTCTTCTTTCTTTGGAGGCAGAAATTGGGCATAAGACAATATGAGGGGTGGTCTCTTCCCTTACTTTGAGAAATGTCTGTTCATATCCTTTGCCCACTTTTTGATGGGGTTGTTTTTTTCTTGTAAAAATGGGTAAGTACCTTGTAAATTCTGGATATTAGACCTTTGTCAGATGGGTAGATTGCAAAAATTTTCTCCCATTCCATAGGCTGCTTGTTCACTGATAGTTTCTTTTGCTGTGCAGATGCTCTTTAGTTTAATTAGATCCCATGTGTTGATTTTGGCCTTTTTTTTTTTTTTTTTTTTGAGACAGTCTCACTCTGTCACCCAGGCTGGAGTACAGTGACATGATCACTGCAACCTCTGCCTCCTGGGTTCAAGCAATTCTCCTATCTCAGCCTCCCTAGTAGCTGGGACTACAGGTGCACACAACCACACCTACCTATTTTTTGTATTTTTAGTAGAGACAGGGTTTTACCATATTGGTCAGGCTAATCTCAAACTCCTGACCCCAAATGATCCACCCACCTCGGCCTCCCAAAGTGCTGGGATTACAGGTATGAGTCACTGTGCCCGACCCAATCTTGTCTTTTTTTGCAATTGCTTTTGGTGTTTTTGTCATGAAATCTTTGCCCACGCTTAAACCCTGAATGGTATTGCCTAGGATTTCTTATAGGGTTTTTATGGTTTGGAGTTTCACATTTAAGTCTTTAATCCATCTCGAGTTAATTTTTGTATAACGTGTAAGGAAGGGGTCCAGTTTCAGTTTTCTCCATATGGCTAACCAGTTTTCCCAGCACCGTTTACTGAATAGGAGATGCTTTCTTCATTGCTTGTTTCTGTCAGATTTGTCAAAGATCAGATGGTTGTAGATGTGTGGTCTTATTTCTGAGGTCAATGTTCTGCTCTATTGATCTATATGTTTATTTTGGTAATAATACCTGCTGTTTTGGTTACCGTAGCCCTGTAGTATAGTTTGAAGTTAGGTAGCATAGCGACTCCAGCTTTGTTCTTTTGGCTTAGGATTTTCTTGGCTATATGGGGTCTTCTTTGATTCTGTATTAAATTTAAAATAGTTTTTATTTTTAATTCTGTGAAGAATCTCAATGGTAGTTTGATGGGAATAGCATTGAATCTATAAATTACTTTGGACAGTATGGCCATTTTCATGATACTGATTCCTCCTATCCATGAAGATAGAATGTTTCTTCGCTTGTTTGTGTCCTCTCTTATTTCCTTGAGCAGTGGTTTGTAGTTCTGCTTGAAGAGGTCATTCATATCCCTTGTTAGCTGTATTCCTAGGTGTTTTATTCTCTTTTTAGTGATTGTGAATAGGGGTTCATTCATGATTTGGCTTTCTGCTTGCCTGTTGTTGATGTAATGGAATGCTTGTGATTTTTGCACATTGATTTTGTATCCTGAGACTTTGCTGAAGTTGCTTATCAGTTCAAGACGTTTTGGGGCTGAGATGATGGGTTTTGTTAATATAAAATCATGTCATCTGCAAACAGAAACAACTTGGCTTCCTCTCTTCCTATTTGAATACCCTTTATTTCTTTCTCTTGCCTGATTGCCCTGGCCAGAACTTCCAATACTATGTTGAATAGGAGTGGTGAAAGAGGACATCCTTGTCTTCTACTGGTTTTCAAAGGGAATGCTTCCAGCTCTTGCCCATTCAATAGGATATTGGCTGTGAGTTTGTCATAAAGAGCTCTTATTATTTTTAGGTATGTTCCATCAATATATAGTTTATTGAGAGTTTTAAGCATGAAGGGGTGTTGAATTTTATCAAAGACCTTTTCTGCATCTATTGAGATAATCATGTGGTTTTTGTCTTTGGTTCTGTTTATGTGATGGATTACGTTTATTGATTTGCATATGTTTAACCAGCCTTGCATCCCAGAGATGAAACCAACTTGATCATGGTGGATAAGTTTTTTGATGTGCTGCTGGATTCAGTTTGCCAGTATTTTATCGAGGATTTCTGCATCAATGTTCATTGGGGATATTGGCCTGAAGTTTTCATTTTTTTGTTGTATCTCTACCTAGTTTTGGTATCGGGATGATGCTGGCTTCATAAAATGAGTTAGGGAGGAGTCCCTCATTTTCAATTGTTTGAAATAGTTTCAGAAAGAGTGGTACCAGCTTCTCTTTTTGTTTCTGGTAGAATTCAGCTGTGAATCTGTCTGCTCTTGGGCTTTTTTTGCTTGGTAAGCTATTAATTACTGCCTGAATTTCAGAGCTTGTTATTGGTTTATTCAGGGATTCAACTTCTTCCTGGTTTAGTGTTGGTAGGGTGTATGCGTCCAGGAATTTATCCATTTCTTCTAGATTTTCTAGTTTATTTGCGTAGAGGTGTTTACAGTATTAACTGATGGTAGTTTGTATTTTCATGTGTTCACAGTGGTGATATCCCCTTTATCATTTTTTATTGTGTCTATTTGATTCTTCTTTCTCTTCTTTTTTATTAGTCTAGCTAGTGGTCTATCAATTTTTTCAAAAAAACAGCTCCTGGATTCATTGATTTTTTTTTTTTTTTT
>NW_016813010.1:1355742-1361356 GCF_001698545.2 Rhinopithecus bieti | reverse complement strand
TTTTTTTGGAGGGATTTTGTGTATCTCCTTCAATTCTTCTCTGATCTTAGTTATTTCTTATCTTCTGCTAGCTTTTGGATGCAGCTCTTGTCTCTCTAGCTCTTTTAATTGTGATGTTAGGGTATCAATTTGAGATCTTTCTAGCTTTCTAATGTAGGCATTTAGTGCTGTAAATTTCCCTCTTAACACTGCTTTAGCTGTGTCCCGGAGATTCTGGTACATTATCTCTTTGTTCTCATTGGTTTCAAAGAACTTCTTGATTTCTGCCTTAATTTCATTATTTACCTGGGAGTCATTCAGGAGCAGGTTGTTCAATTTCCATGCAATTATGTGGTTTTGAGTGAACTTCTTAATCTTGAGTTCTAATTTCATTTCACTGTAGTCTGAGAGACTGTTCGTTATGATTTCAGTTATTTTGCATTCTCTGAGGAGTGTTTTACTTCCAATGATGTGGTTGATTTTAGAATAAGTGCCATGTGGCACTGAGAAGAATGTATATTCTGTTGATTTGGGGTAGAAAGTTCTATAGATATCTACTAGGTCCACTTAATCCAGAGCAGAGTTCAAGTCCTGAATATCCTTGTTAATTTTCTGCCTTGTTGATCTAATACTGACAGTGGGAAGTCTCCCACTATTATTATGTGGGAGGCTAAGTCTCTTTGTAGGTCTGTAAGAACTTGTTTTATGAATCTAGGTACTCCTGTATTAGAGGTATATATATTTGGAATAGTTTGCTCTTCTTGTTCAATTGTTCCCTTAACCATTATGTAATGCCTTTCTTTGTCTTTTTTTATTTGTGTTGGTTTAAAATGTGTTTTGTCAGAGACTAGTATTGCAACCCCTGCTTTTTTTTTTTTCTTATTTACATTTGCTTGGGAAATTTCCTCCATCCCTTTATTTTGAGCCTATGTGTGTCTTTGCATGTGAGATGGGTCTCCCGAATACAGCACACTGATGGGTCTTGACTCCTCATCCAATTTGCCAGTCTGTATCTTCTGATTGGGGCATTTAGCTGTTCTACATTTAAGGATAGTATTGTTATGTGTGAATTTGATCTTGTTATCATGATGCTATTTGGTTATTTTGCACACTAGTTGATGCAGTTTATTTGTAGTGTCATTGGTCTTTATGTTTTGGTGTGTTTTTGCAGTAGCTGGTACTGGTTTCTCCTTTCCATATTTAGTGCTTCTTTCAGGATCTCTTGCAGGGCAGGCCTGGTAGTAATGGAATATCTTAGCATTTGCTTGTCTGGAAAGGATTTTATTTCTCCACTTATGAAGCTTAGTTTGGCTGGATATGAAATTCTGGGTTGAAAATTCTTTAAGAATGTCAAATATTGGCCCCCAATTTCTTCTAGCTTGTAGAGTTTCTCCTGAGAGGTCTGCTGTTAGTCTGATAGGTTTCACTTTGTAGGTGACCTGGCCTTTCTCTCTGACTGCCCTTAACAGTTTTTCCCTTATTTTGACCTTGGCGAAACTGATGATTATGTGTCCTGGGGTTGATCTTCTTGTGGAGTATCTTAATAATGTTCTCTGTATTTCCTGAATTTGCATGTTGGCCTGTCTTGCTGGGCTGGGGAACTTCTCCTGGATAATATCCTGAAGCATGTTTTCCAGCCTTGTTTCCATTCTCTGCATCTCCTTCTGGTACTCCAGTCAATCATAGGTTCCGTTTTTTTATGAAGTCCTATATTTCTTGGAGACTTTGTTCATTCCTTTTCATTATTTTTTCTCTATTCTCGTCTGCATGTCTTATTTCAGCAAGGTGGTCTTCAAATTCTGATATCCTTTCTTCACTTGGTGGATTCAGCTGTTGATACTTGTGTATGTTTCATGAAGTTCTCATGCTGTGTTTTTCAGCTCCATCAGGTCGTTTATGTTCCTCTCGAAACTGGTTATTCTAGTTAGCAATTCCTCTAACCTTTTATCAAGGTTCTTAGCTTCTTTGCTTTGGGTTAGAACTTCTTTGCATTGGGTTAGAACATGATCCTTTTGCTTATCATAGTATTTTATTACCCATCTTCTTAAGCCTACTTCTGTCAGTTGTCCATCTGATCCTCCATCCAATTCTGCACCCTTGATGGAGAGACATTGTGATTATTTGGAGAAAAGACACTCTGTTCTTTTGAATTTTTGGCGTTTTTTCATTGATTCTTTCTCCCCTTCATGAGTTTCTCTAGTTTTGGTCTTCGAGGCTGCTGACCCTTGGATGGGGTTTTTGTGGGGACCTTATTGTTGTTGTTGATGTTTTTGTTGTTGCTTTCTGCTTGTTTGTTTTTCTTTCTATAGTCAGGTCCCTCTTCTGTAGGGCTGCTGCAGTTTGCTGGGGGTTTACTCAGGCCTTGTTCATCTGATTTGCTCCCATGCCTGGAGATGTCACTCAAGGAGACTGGAGAGCACAAAGATGGATGCCTGCTCCTTCTTCTGGGATCTCTGACCTCAAAGGGGCTAGAAACTGATGCCAGTAGGATCACTCCTGTATAGGGTATCTGACAACGCTTGTTGAAGCGTCTCACCCATTTGGGTGGCGCAGGGAGCAGGACCCATTTAAGGAAGCACTTTATCCCTTGGTGGAGGGGGTGTGTTTCATGGGGGGGAAACCATCTCATCTGGGCTGCCTGAATTCCTTAGAACTACCAGGAGGAGAGGCTAAGTCTGCTGATCCTCAGAGAATGTGGCCACCCCTACTGCTAGGGGCTCAGGCCCAGGGAGATCCAAATTCTGCCCCTGAGCCTCTGGCTGAAGCTATTGGACTTCCTGCAGGGAAGCACCCCCCTACCCCCACCCCAATGAGGAAGGATGGGTCAGGGTCATGCCTGAAGAGACACTGGCTGCAAACTACTACAGCCGGTGTATTGGACTGTGGAGATGAGTCTTGGGACCAAGCCGTCCAGCCTCCCTGGCTCCAGCAGGGGGAAAGCACAGCCTGGAGCTGTAGAAATGGGTGCCACCCTTCCCCCACCCAGGGAGCTCAACGTGTTAGGCAGTTGCCAGTCCCATTGCTGGCTGCTGTCCCTCCCTCAAGAAACTCGAACACCTTAGACAGCAGACAGCTGCAGCTGTGGTGCTCATGGTCTCCCTTCCCCCCCAGGAGTTTGGTGGGCTTAAGCAGATTCCAGGGCTGAGCGTTGGGACCGTAGGCCCTGGTGGTATGGGTTCGTGAGTGGGATCTTCCAATCCGTGGGTTGCACAGTTCCATGGAAAAAGCACAGTTTCCCCAGCTGGGTAGCATCCTCACTCACCACCTCCCTTGGCTGGGATAGGGTGTTCCCCTGCCCTGTGTGGCTCTCAGCTGGGCCGCAGCACCACACTGCTCTTCCTTCTCTCCGTGGGTCACACCAGATTTCTAGTCAATTTTGATGAGAGAACCTGGCTACCTTGGTTGCTGGTGAAGGATTCATACACTTATTTATTTATTTATTTATTTATTTCCATAGGAAGCTCCAAATGCCGCTGCTTCTAGTCTGCTGTTTTAGTCCTACCCCCCCCCATTTTTTTTTTTTTTAAATTTTGTAATAACGTAGTTTAGGACAAAAGGCAAAGTCTTTGATGTCAGACATACTTAAGTTTTAATTGCTAATTGAGGTTATTTGGGCAAGTTTCACAATCTCTCGGAGACTCAATTTTCTCATCTGTAAATTGGGGATTATTATTGGGTTGCTAAATATATGGTAGACTATGACTTGGGGAAAAACATGCAAGTATTTAGCTATGGCACCACCAATATTTCCTTGACAGAGATATGTAGATCCTTGACCATCTATGGCCTCTGCTATGAACTGAATATTTGTGTCTTCTCAAAATGAATGTGTTGAAGCCCTAACCCACAATGTGATTGTGTTTAGGGACTGGGTCTGCGAGAAGGTGATGAAGGCTAAATGAGATTATAAGGGTGAGGTCCTAATTTGATAGGACTGGCGTTCTTACAAAAAAGGATGAAACACCAGAGCGCTCTCGCCATCATGTGAGCACCAAGTGAAAAGGCAACCATCTGCAAGCCAACAAAAATGCCCTCACTGGGAGTTGAACCATACCTTGATCTTCGGCTCCTTAAGCCTCCAGAACTGGGAGAAAACAAAGTTGTGTTGTTTAAGCCACCTGGTTTATGATATGTTGTTATAGCAGCCCAAGGTGACTAAGTTAGCCTCTCCACCAACTTATGGTATAAAAGGCAGTGCAGCCAAGTCTCTGAGCTGGTAAACTTCTCACTATGCACTGGTTGCAACAGCTACTGAATTTTGACTGTACTCCAGGAGAAGGAGGAGTCACTGAGGACAGTATCCACTTCCTTTATCTTGTATATTTTTGATTTTTTGCACTAATTTTTAGTTTGATAGTGGAAACACTTTAAGCCAAGTCCCCACCATAATTCTTCCAATTTTTTGAACATAAATCAGCCCTTTGTGGACTAGCCTAGTCAAATGTCTTAAAGGAGGTAATTTTTTTAAATTCAAATTTAGGTGTAGAAAAATATCACATGACCTCTTTTTACCTAAAATCAAATGAAATATGATTCTGGGCTTCCATCACACCAGGTGTTTAGGTAGTTTAGTCACTGGAATTATTGCTTCTCCCCCGCTTTCTGCCCTGGAACAGTTCCCAGGATCTTAAACAGAACATTACACTAAGGTGAGGCCTCCCAATTTCCATATGCACTAGTCACTACTAAAACTTTCATTATCTGAACCTGCAGGGTCCTTCAAGTTGATGATTCTGCTTTGACATTAAATGTAGTGAATGGAATCTTTGATGAGTCCTGGTAGCACAGACCGCCCTTGTAACTTGCTGTAAGTCCTGATACTCTCTTAGGGTATCCAAAGGGTATGAGGTTCAGAGTCATAATTTTCATTCCCTTTCAGCTACCAAGAGGACTCTCCTCTTTTCCCCTGAACTCAAGGACCTCCTCGGGGTACCCAACTCTTTTCCTACTCCTTTGGATATGATTTAGTGGGACCTCATAATGTAGACCTTGAAAAGCAAAATCCAGAAAAAGAATGCAGTTGACTTTCCATATCTTTGGGTTCTGTATCCATGGATTCAACCACCTGAGGATCAAAAATATTTGGAAAAAATAATTATATCTGTACTGGACATGTATAGACTTTTTTCTTGTCATTGTCCCCTAAATAGTATAATACAGCTATTTATATAGTATTTACATTGTCATAGGACCTATTTAATCTAGAGATGATTTAAATACAAAGAAGGATGTGCATAGGTTATATACAAATATGCCATTTTGTAGCAAGGACTTGAGCATCCTTGGATTTTGCTATCTGCAAGAGGTCCAGAACCAATCCCCCATGGATACAGAAATTTCCAGACAATTCTGCTTTGGAACTTTCTTCACAAATCCCTCCCTTGACAAAGTCTTGGCTGTTACTTAGTGGAGAAAGAAGAACAGAAAAATTAATTTAGAACAAAACACAAATATCTCCATAAACTTCCATATATAGAGAGAGAGTAGCAATTGGAATATATTACAAGCTAAGGAAATGTTATTTTCTTTCTTCCCATTCTTTATTTTTTTCTCATTTTTCCCAAAAATGGTACATTGATTAGCTTGAAGGCAAAAAAAAAAAAAAAAAAAAAAAAAAAAAAAAAAAAAAAAAAAA
>NW_016813010.1:1351846-1354122 GCF_001698545.2 Rhinopithecus bieti | reverse complement strand
AAAAAAAAAAAAAAAAAAAAAAAAAAAAAGGAGGGGAGGCCTAATCTTAGTTTAGTTAATCTTAATAGTGACCAGGTTAAATAACACTTTAATATATTAAGGTAATATTAAAAGATGGCTCTTGTCTGTCTTCATTGACTCTTTTCCCAACAGATTTCCAGACCTTGCTACATGCAAAACCCAGTGCAATGAGGAGTCTGAAGCCTCGTTTTTGATGTTCACTGCTGTCAGCTTTTAATTTTCACTTTTCACTCTTCCCTTTGCCACTTTTCCCTCTTCCCTTTTCCACATCAGGTAAGCTGATAAGAAAGTCTGGGTGCTTCCTCCTTTGGCATCTGTGAGAGAGCCAAACCATATAAACCTCTGTTCACCCACAGGAACTCTCACCCGAGCCCCATCCCCTAGCCACAAAAACAAAACCAAAAACAAATAAAACACAGTTTATTCTCTTTCCTTTCCCTCTTAAGCCATTTTGGACATGTTTAAAATATTTGTCCTAATCTCCCCCAGAGAACTCAAACATGTAAGTAATACAACTTTTCATACCCTCTTGGTGTATGTGGTATCATCAGTCTTGATGTTGGAACCACATTTTGAGTGGCAGTATATCTGCCTCTGTAGGTAACCATAACACTCACAAAGAAGATGCAACTCAGAGAGGGGGTGGGAGGAGAAAGAGAGAACGCCAAATTATGTAATTTAAATTACAAAATAAGTTATTGAAATTTAAAGCACACAATAGTTTTGAATCCAAAACAAGTTTGATATGCATGTCCTATGCTATTTGATTGTAAGAATCCAGAACCTGGCAACTTAGAAATTAAAATTTATACCTTGGCCTCTAGACTATGAAAAAGCACTAGATACTATAAAAACCTTTTTTCTACCCCAATCAAAATTCCAATCAGCAGATGGAATGAAGAATTTTAGGAATGAAAGGCACTCTACTTGTTCAGCCCCAGGGGATTTAATCCCAGGGAGTTGTGATAGAATCACCCGTTGAGATTAAGGGGCTTCTGCCTCAGTTTTCAGGGTGTAGTCCAAGGAACGTACCTCTAAGCAAAGTCTCACCTAACATGGCACTAGAAAAATATGCACCTGCCACTGCCACCCTTGTGTACCATGGACATAGCAGCTGGCAGAAAAGCAAAGATGAAAGGTCAGTAGCCAAGGAAGAACTGGGAAATTTGAAGGGTCAGAGAGATCTGGGATGAGGCCAATTAACATGCACTGTAGCATTAACCCCTAAATACCAGTGACTTACAACAATAAATACTTTTTTCTCACGGAAGGATCTTCAGGTCAGCTGTGGTGGGTCTGTTCTAGGCTGTTAGTCAAGTTCAGATTTACTTGGCATGTTTTCTCTATGCAAGGGCTAGTGACATAGTTTGGATATTTGTCCCTGCCCAAATCTCATGTTGAAATGTAATCCTCAATGTTGGATGTGGAGCCCGGTGGGAGGTGTTTGGATCATGGTGTGGATGCCTCATGCCTTGATGCTGTCTTCATGGTAGTGAGTTCTCACAAGATCTGGTCATTTAAAAGTGTGTGGCACCTCTCCCCCCAAATTCCCCTGCCCCCACCAATTTTCTGTCTCTTGCTTCTACTTTTACCATTTGATACGAGCTCCTGCTTCACCTTCCACCATGAGTAAAAGCTCCCTGAGGCCCCCAGAAGCCAAGCAGTGTTGGTGCTATGATTCCTATACAGCCTGTAGAACTGTGAACCAATTTAACCTCTTTTCTGTATGAATTACCCACCCAGTCTCTATTTATTTATTTATAGCAATGCAAGAACGGCCTAACATAGGCTGAAGGGACAGCTGCTAACTTGGGCATGCTGTCCTTCTGATGAAGGGTGAGTGCAAGCAAGATAGAAGAAACTTACAAATCTCCCATGTAGACCTGACATATGGTCTACACTTCTCTCCATGTTCCATCGGACAAAAATATAATCAAAATGTTTCCAAAAATTCCAATCATATAATAATTAGAAAATTGGGCACATTCCAGAAAAAAAAAAATCACATAAATAATCCACTGATGATACTTAGATATATTTCCTGAGAAATTTTCTGTAGTTTGTATAGTAGTTGAGATTGTATTATGCATGTAATTTTGCTTTTTTCCTTTTGTCCATAGTAAATATGAACTATACTTTTCCTAATTACTTGTCCATGGGGACAAGCAATTGCTTCTAATTGTTTCTAATTTTTAAATTATATCTTGCTGCACAAACATCATGGTTTTTTTTTTTTTTTTTTTTTTTTTTTTTTT
>NW_016813010.1:1316786-1351384 GCF_001698545.2 Rhinopithecus bieti | reverse complement strand
TTTTGAGACAGGGTCTCACTCTGTCACCCAGGTCACCCAGGCTGGAGTTCAGTGGTGTGATCTTGTCTCACTGCAGCTTCAACCTCCTGGATTCAAACCATCCTCCCACCTTAACCTCCCAAGTAGCTGGGACTACAGGTGTGTGCCATCACACCTGACTAATTTTTGTATTTTTAGTAGAAATAGGATTTCACCACATTGCCCAGGCTGGTCTGGAACTCCTGAGCTCAAGTGATCTGCCTGCCTTAGCCTCCCAAAGTGCTAGGAATACAAGCGTGAGTCACTATATTCAGCCTTGCATAAACATCTTTATGCGTGAAACTACAAATCATGAATCTGAAGTAAAATTAAATCATCAGTTTCAACTTCCAAGGCATTTGAAAGTCCATCTATTAGGTTGAACTGTATGAAATTACTGATACTTGACAATTAACCTTCAAAAACAGCAATTTCATATATTTCAAACAAAATAAATGTACATTATTGTGCTACATGATGACATTTCAGCCAGCAGTGGATTGCATATACAACAGTGGTCCCATCAGATTATGATGGAGTGAAACATTTCTGTTGAAATCATCCCTATACATTTTATTAAATTAATCAGGGAAGAAAGGAAGGGTAGAAATGAAAATAAACCAAGCTGCAGCACATTCAGCATTAACCATCAGGTCAGACTGCTCTCTGACCCACTTCCTCACAGTCGTTTGCTTCGTATCGCCCCAGAGTTACGTGAACCCCATCTCAAGGTTATTGTCGCCCTTAACTGCTCTAAAGATAACAACTTAAGCATTGTGAAGCATTAAGTTTTCCATTCAAGATATTCTTTCAGATCCTGCCTACTGGCAAAACAAATGTTAAAGAATGCAATTTCCACATTCTATTGATTTCATTCTCCTTGCCACAGTTAATCAATGACCCCAAATTTTCCGGCCCCATGCTCTCCATGACCACCTTAAAAACTCCAGCCCAAAACTCCTTGAGAAGACAGGTTTGTGGGTTCCTCCCATCTCCTTGGTCAGCTGCCCTGCAACTATTAAACTTTCTCTGCTGCAAATCCTGCTGACTCAATGTATTGGGATGTTACTGTGCAGTGGGCATGCAAACCTGTGGTCCTGTAACACTATTACCTAGTACCCTCTAAACATCATAACGTGCAATGTGTTACTCACACGTTTGTGGTGATGCTGGTGTAAAGAAACTTCCTGCACTGCCAGTCATATAAAAGTATAGCACAATTCTGTGCAGTACATAACACTTGACAATTATAATAAATTGCTCTGTTACTGGTGAATGTATTTATTATAGTTTTATGGTTATTTTAGAGTGTACCCTTTCTACTTATTAAAAACAATTTACTGTATAATAGTATGCTGTGTTACCCTATCAACAGCCTCATTCATCTCAGTGTTTACCTGGTCTCTTGATTGTATCATTTTCTCTTACGTTTGGTTTAAGTATTATTATAAAACAGTCAAAAATTAAAAAAAAAAATAAAGAGTTTATAAAATAAAATATTACAGTAAGCCAAGGTTAATTTATTATTGAAGAAATTTTTTTTTTGTAAATTCAGGGTAGCCTATGTGTAGTGTTTATGAAATCTACAGAAGTGTAAAGAAATATACTAGGCCTTCCCATTCACTCACCACTCATTCATTGACTCACCAAGAGCAACTTCCAGTCCTGCAAGCTCCATTCATGGTGAGTTGTCTATACCGTTGTATCATTTTTTATATCTTTCATATAATCACAAATATTTACCATTGTGCTACCATATTCAGTACAGTAATAGGCTGTACAGATTTATAGCCTATGAACAAAAAGCTATATGATATTGCCTAGGTGTACAGTGGGCTATACCATCTAGGTTTGTGTAAGTACACCCTGTGATGTTCAGACAACAATGAATTCACCAATGACACATTTATTAGAGCATATCCCTATTATTAAGGGATTTGTGACTGTATTTTAGAATTTTCTTATGCCTTAATTTCATCTCATGATTATCTCTCTTTAATTAAATCTGTTTTCTTAAGCATGAATATTATAAATTAAAGTCAACTAATTTGTTTGCTTTTCTGTTTCCTTTGACTTGTTTAACCACAGATTTTGTTTAATCAAGTTTTACAATACATAAACTTAATAAATATAATCTACAGTGTTTTGCCACGGGTTGGCAGAAGTGAGTGACCTTTGAGATATAACCAATTTGTTACATGGAGGAAAACTGATACTTAAAATATTGATAAAATGAGGCTATTTTTTGAACATTAAGATATGGGATCAATTTTCTTAAAAAAGATTTTGTGACCAGAATAGATAAGAAATGCTAGTGTGTCTTCTAGCTCTGTTTAATTTAAATGCCCTATTTTGACAAAGGCAGCTATCCTTAATTGTCACTGTACCATATGAAAACACATACACATAAATATTTTGTTTTGTCTACCTAAATGTTATTGTTATAATATTTTTGCCTCATTACATTCATATATATTACTAATGCAGTAGAAAGGTTGGAAAACGTGCAATTTATAATTTACTCATACTACCAAAATAAGTGTTAATATAAATAAATTGAGAAAAAATAATTATATTTAAATATTTTTATTTAAGAAATAGCTAAAATATATAGTCAGCAAAATTTTATAATCTATTAGAATACACCTCTGGGTATATTCTAAGTATTAATATGTATTGTTCATTATACTTTTTTATATACATATTATGTTTTTAGTTATTCCTTAAAAACAGTTTTACAGGAAGCAAATTTGCCCACACATATTTTACTTATGAATTATTACTAGGTTTGTTGGTAACAGATAAATGTAGCTTACTCTACTGAACTAAAAGGGAATCTAAAGTAGGAAAAGTTCTCAAGGCCTTGTAAAATGTCTACAGGCTGGAAAAGTAGGATAAATACAAATATTGCTTACATTGACTTCTGTGGCAATATTTTTAAGGGAGACTCTAACAAAGGGTAAATATATAAAGAGGCTTTGAATAGTTTTTTAGTCAGACATATAATGCTGTGCTGTTCTGGCATCACCATTACCAATATTTGTGTAGTCCTTTTAGCTTTAAAATAGTATATCATTCAATTTTTTATATGATCTCAGAAATGCTGTTTTCCACACTCACAGAATCAAAGTTTTAGGATAAGAAGAGGCCTCAGATATTCTTTAATCCAATAGCCTAATTTCACACCTGAGGAAACTGAGTCTCAAAACATTGACACCATTTGTCCTTATCACTGTTGAAAGATTAAATTTATTGATAAATCTCAGCTGATTTCTACAGTTTATCTCAACATAAAAATGTGCAATATAAAAACAAGTGCCAGCAGAGTTGTAAGACAACATACAGGACACCAGATAAATTTGAATTTCAGATAAACAATAATTTTTTTAGCATATGTACTTTCTATACAATATATATTATTGTATATATATTATTATACACTAATATATACTAAAAATGTATACTAAAAAATTATTCTTTGCTTATCTAATTCAAAATTAACTGGGTATACTGAGCTTTTATCTGCTAAATCTGGTGACCCTACAACAAGGGTTGTTGTAAATAGCCTATATTAAATCAAAACAATAAAATGCTTTTGTTTCAAAGCTTCAGACAAAAGTCTGTTGAAATCCAGTATTTCATCCATTAGATGAATCAGCTTCTTTTTTCTAAGCTCATTTTCAGAAAAATAACCTGTTAATTTTGAGGTTATAAAGCACCTTTATACACCATTGCTGTATAAAGGAATAATAAAAGATACAATTTGATATATTTTGATAACACGTACAAACTGGCTAATTAGAAATGACATTAAAAAAGCACAAAAGTGTTAATATTGCCCATTGGTAGTTCTGATGCAATTTTGAAGGGGAAATTACATTTTATTCAGTGCTTACTATGTACCAGTCACAAAATCTCTTTGAGAAAAGCATTATTATTCTAATTTCAGAGATGAGAAAGCAGAGCTGCCTGGAAATGAAATAACTTGCCATTTATTCCACTGAGGGGTGGAATTAGGTCTCCAAAATCAATCCATTTGGAGTCAAAAGCTTATGGTCTTTCTCCTGAATTAGACCATTTGATGAAAAAGGAATTTGGAAACATTATTTGTTGCCTTCTCAACATTTATCCACTTACTCCTCCATATTCTCTTTGTCCGATATCTTCTTTGCCAACTGAATATTGATTTTTTTTTTTTTTCAATTCCTCAGGAAAGGCCCTTATCCTCAATTCTGGCTGTATATTCTGACAGTTTAAATCATCATAGTAATTTTTCCTTTGTTAGTGATTGGACTAGGGTAGTTAGTGGTTTGAAAACTTCAGTGTATGTCAAAATTACTTGGAGGGCTTGTTAAAATACAGATTGTTGGATCCCAACCTGACCTTCTCATCAGGAAGTGTCACATGAGGTGGGAGATTTTGCATTCCTAACAAGTTCCCAGTGAAGGTGATGATGCTGATAGGGACCATGATTTGGGAATCACTATTTTAGGGGTAGCTCTGTGACCAGTTGTGGCCAATGCGATGAGAGAAGTCTTCTGGGAATTGTTTCCTCGTGATTCAAAGACAATACATTTTCTTATTACTTGAAATTATTTGTACCATGCTCTTCTAAAGTAATCCTACTTGATGCAAGAGAATTAGAAGTTATCATCCATAAGTCTTAGCTGCTCATGATGTGATTGATTTGCTAATCTATAATGACATATAGATTAGCAAATCCTGTGGCATGTATGTTTACAAAATATTTAGCTTCTTTGTTAGAGGTAGCTATCACATTAAAAGGCTATTATAAAAGTGTCTATCATAGGTAGCCAAAATAAATAGAATATATTACTTCGTCACAAAAATCCTGTTGTTAGGCTGTGCAGTATATTGAACACATGCTCTGAAATGTGCATCTCTAGACATCTAGTTTGTTTTGTGGGCGGTTATAGGGTTTCGGCACTAGACGGTGAATATATTTTATTTAGTAGCTAAGTATTGCCCACCAAGGATTTCCAAGCATTCTGCAGGCATTTGAAAACATATATACTCAATATAGTTACTTTGAGGTTATTTTAATGAAAATATTGTAATCACATGGTTTACATGATCTATTCTTAAAATACATTAAGTATAGTAGTTGTATTTGAAACAAGAATCAAGGCAAACCTAAACTCATCCAGGAATGCTCATCATTTTAGCTGAATGAATATGTGGCTTCACATGTTGTTTAGTTTCTGTGCAAGAAGTGCTGACCACTGCTGCTCTTTCTGACTCTGCTAACACCAATGTCAAGGTTTGCTTTGTACATAACTAAAAGTCACAATTTTATTTTAATAACTGGCCATTTCATTTTAGAGTGTCTGTTCTTCGCCTGTACTGAGTTGATGCAATGGAACATTTTTGTGTTATACCCTTCAACCTCTAAAACAAACACTACTCAAACTAAACTCAAAGGAGAAGTGCATAGCATCCTTTTAGGCTACTTGTACCATGATTATTTCTGTTCAATTAAATTTACCTCTGTTACCTTGGTAACCAAACTATTAGCTCACTGCCAACATATTTTTATTTCTCCTTGTATTATTTTGGATATCTGCATTTTGTAGCTTCCCCATAAGGTTCTCAAGCCAAGTTTTTCATAACCTCAGGTCCTTCCTTGTCTATTGAACTTACATTATGTATCTCCTATCTTCCACTTAGAAAAGGAAATGGTAAATCACTTTTGAATAATTTAAGCAATGTTTTATTTAAAAAAATATTTTTCATGTTATTAAAATGGTCTCACTTTCCTCGTTTGTTTCCTTCATAACTATCATTTCACAATTAGTATTTGCCAGACACTATTTAAACACTTTTCAAATATTAACTAATTTAATTATCATAACAAGGCTATGAATTAATACTAGAATCCTTAATTTATCAATGAGGGAAATCAGAAACAAACATTATTTGAGTTGCCCAGTTCAAAGAGCTAGTAAGTGATAGAGGCAAGATTTGAACCCAAACATTAGTTTTAAACATCTGAGTTTATCAGTCTTACATAAATGACAATTGGAAGTCCTCAAATAAATCAGTATTGTTAAGATAACAATTTACTGATTACATTTGGGTAAGTCTTTTGACTAATGCTAATTCTAAAGGCCAATAATCTGCTCCTGAAAAATCATTGAATCTTCTATTTTTTAAATGTGAAAATGTGAAAGTAATTTATTCCTAGTCCACCACATAATCTTAAGCAGTTCTCCAAATATCACTAAGATATACTTAGACACATTTATAACATCTACCAAGGATTTCTGCAGAATAGAAAGCATGAAAAACACCAATTACCTAACTATGTGACATTTAATGAACTCATATTTGGGCTTTGCAATATGCAACAATACTGAACAATAATAGACGTGAATTCTTTTTCTTCTACATGGAAATGAATAAAGTGTGATGTAAAACATGAATATGTTAGAGCTACATAATGAATGCAAATAACTCTTAGCAATAAAAAAATAAGTAATAATGTAATTAACATTGGAACTTTCTAGCAGAAGAATTGCCTCAGTGGCATTTGGCAGCAAGAGAAAAGGCATATGTATTATTAATATGGAGTAAAGATGAAAACACATCCTAATATATAGTGTATTTAAACAAGATAAGCACACGATGTGATTCTATCAGAATACCTGAGATATGACTATTTGCTACTAAACATCTTCTCCCTTGGTCTCCTGAGTGACTTAAAGGTTTCCCTGGTGCATGCATAAACATTCACGGTAATAGGCTTTCAATTAGAGTAGTAAATTTTGGAGATTACTGTTTTTGCAAGCCATCAAAATACATATTTGGATGATGGAATTTCAGATAACTTCGGATTCTTTTATTAGCTTCAACTTGTTGGAACATGAGTTATAAGCGCATTCCCTGGTTTAGAAAAGAAGACACTAATTCTTGACATGAAGTTTTTGATTAATAGAGCAAATGGTTGGCACATTGGCTTTTGAGTGATTTTCCTAGATTTTCAAAGGGAGAATGCCAATTCCTTTTCTTATATTTAAAAGACAAATACTTTTGAATAAAGTTAATTTATAAATTGAAAGATAATGTGTTATTCCAGTCATCAAACTGATGTGAAATCAAGTGGAGGAATAGGGGTTTTGTGGTAGGTTGGATTGATTGCATTACAAGTCCAAAATTTTTAGTAATGAGTAATACTTCTCAGTTTGGCTTAGATTTGTATATAGTTTCTATAAAATGTAATAGAAGTACAATGTAATAGACTCTACTTTATTTAAAGGAAATCTCTCATGACCTACCTCTGTCTTAATGTCCGGTATGAGGAATGGAGTTTGCTGACTGTCCCCTACTGCCTTAGTTGAACTCCCATTTAACCATTCATGGAATTATTCCCTAAAAACAGTGAAGCTATTAGGCAGTCTTAGGAATGGGCTATAACTTCAATTATTATAAACTTAGTTTCTTTAATGTTATTGTTTAGATGAAATGTAGGCATTTGTTATAGGTTTAGGATT
Source organism: Rhinopithecus bieti (assembly GCF_001698545.2). Taxonomy (NCBI): domain Eukaryota; kingdom Metazoa; phylum Chordata; class Mammalia; order Primates; family Cercopithecidae; genus Rhinopithecus; species Rhinopithecus bieti. The sequence continues at coordinate 1,343,855 of NW_016813010.1, read as the reverse complement.
AATAAATTCCTAGTATATTTTTAAATTTTATTTAAATTTAAATATATTTTTAAAAATTACCTAATTGAAATTTAGAAATTCTATAAAGTAGATATATTATTTCAATTTTACAAATAATAAAACTAGGTCTGAAAGGGTTTTAAGCCCAATGCCACATATCCAATATGTGGGTGAATCAGATTGATTCAATTATCTGACTCCAAGAGATTTCAGGTGCATTTTCAAACCCTGAAATAGGTAGGGTGAAGTCAATTATACAGTAAAATGTTTCTGTAAGAATCCAATGACTTTCCTGTAGTTCAGTTATATGTCTTAGAGAAGTAAGAACAAGTCTAGTCTAAGAGGATATGTCCTAATCCACTCTTATTACACAGGTGCAATCATAAAATAAACACAGAATAAAGATAAATTATTTAAATAGCAATGATGATGAATGTTAGAGTTCTCTAAAGAAGTAGAACACATAGAATATAGTTGAATAGATAGATATACATAGATCTCTATATAAGAGGATATTTGTTTGGGGAATTGGTTCACCCAATTATGGAAGCCAAAATGTCCCATGGTATGCTGTCTGTAAACTGGAGAATCAAGAAAGCTAGTGAGGTAATTCAGTCTGGGTCAGAAGGTCTGAGAAATACATGGGCTAATGATGTAACTTCCAGTTCAAGACCAAAGACCTGAGAACCAAGGATATTTTATTAAAGTCATGGATTTAAATGTGATTTTAAACTTTAACTGGAAGAGATTCAACACAACCCTCTCAATTCTATATGAAGACTAAAGCTCAGAATGGTGACATGATTTAATTTAGGTCACACTTATAAGTAGCTGCAAAGTAGGACTAGACTCCCAGCCTGTTAACTCTCAATCAAGTCACCTTTCCCACTGAAGAGGGGCTTTTTAGTCTTTTTATTTAATATACATACACTTTACTAAGGGTTCATAGAAACCTGTCACAACAGAGTCTGTACGTTTTCCTTTCAAACCACCTTTCCTCAAATGAGCCTTGGCCCTTAATCCAATAAAAATCCCTTTTTACTGCTAGGTGAACACACCTACTATGCATAGACTACCACCCTTTACGATTATGTCAGAGTTTTTTGGTTTTTGTTTTAAATTATTCTGCATTTGATTTATCCTGCAGGTTATACTAAATTTCTATCAAGGGCACTTCATTGAATTCCTTAGATTTTTTTGGTACTTATTAAAAAAATTTCTATATTTAAAATAAGTGACAAAAGTATATTTGGCCAAAAGAGGAAAATTTTGTCAAATTTTCTGCAAAAATAGGCTTATGCCTGCAATGAATGACCATGTGCAGGCAGGTTTTTGAGGGAATCACTCTTTGTGGAAGCTGAGGAGACTCACAGATGTCGTGTACCTTGTGAGGGCTGGTGCTCACTTAGTTTATTGATGGCATTTTATTGTATTGATCAGAGAACATGACCTAGCTCCTTTGCCCTGTGGTACTTTCCAGATTGGTATAAACTCTTTATTTTTCCTCTGATTTCTCTTGCCATCATCCATCATTTCTCACTTTTGAGGCAGGCACAGCATTTCTGTGGTTTGATCTCTTGCCCATGCTTTTTAGTTTAGACATATTACCCTGGGGTAGGAATGTTTCATCTTTTTAATGATCTTCTTTATCTTTATTAGAGTGAAAGAACATACTCTTAAACACTTTTTTTTTTAACTAAGACACCAGAACAACAATGTGTTCTGGTGAAGAGCCTGGGAGAGTCACAGCAAAAAGGTTCTGTCTATTGCCATCAGTGATTACAATAAGTTGATTTCATGCAGTTTGTTTTGAGTGGTGGTAGAAATTTAATTTGTCATGCTTTCAATTAAGGAGGTTCCAGAGACTTGCCATACTTTTCCTTATAATTTATCACAAGAAGTTTTGCCTGCAAAACATCAAAGAGTGTTTTGATTTAAAAAAAAAATTCCTGTGGGGTTTATATGTCCATTGCACAGGGCAATAACTATCCACTTTATTGCCATATCTATCATTGCTTCATATCTATCAGTGCTGGAAATAGAAGATTTAGAGATTCCGATACCTTAGATGTGATTCTCTCCTTCCCTTATCACTTTTTCTTTTTTAAAATGTTTCTTTTTTTCCCTTTCTTTACTTCCTCTACTTTTATTATTATCTCGTGCCCATCCCCTCTCAGCTTTAAGGTTTGAGGCTCAGCAGGTGTTAGTGAAGTTTCTTTTAAACATGTTATCCTCTGAAAGTCATAATAAGCTTACACAGTAGAAAAGATTTTTAAGAGGCAGTTCAGTGACTGCTTCTAAGACAACCATTATAGGCACCTGGGATGCCATTTGTCTAAAGAGCTCTGACAAGGATTTTCTGCAAACCCTGGTAGTATCATCTGCACACCTTGGACAACTCTCAGTGCCATTCAGTTGCTAATTACTTACAGAGCAGAGATGATGCCCTTTGTCAAATAGAACTCTTCTCTGACTAATTTAAACACATTTTTTTTTTTTTCCTGTTTAGTTTTCAAGGAAGATGGAGTACAGGTGATCAAGGACCTTGTGATAGATAATACTTCAAATATTTGTAAGAGTTAGTTAACTTTCATAGGACTTTGCTCTATTCTAAATAGTCTTCAATTTCTTTCATATTTTCCTCCCGGGTTTGCTCTTTTTCATTTATGTTATGTCTTCCCTGTCTTATTCTGGCTATTTCCCCAGATTTCTGTGGTTTGATGATTTTCAGAGCTTCTACAATAAAGATTGAGATGGATTAGAACAACGGCAAGTTTGCTCTCTTAGTTGAGAAAGAACTTAGGTTTTAAGGAGATAAGGACAAAGTTATCCAATCACATGTGGGAGTGAAAAGGAAAAGGATTCGTTAGGATCAGATTCTCAGCACTAGCTTATGATTTATCAGGAGGTGTCAGTGTGAATTTTAGCACTTTGGCCTACTGTTCTCTCACAGAAAGTAAAATGATGTATTTCCCAAAGATCATGGTTTCTTAACGGCAATAAAAAAACTATAATTCAGGAGCTAATAATCAATGAGTAGCCAGTGACTTAATAGTGAAATGGCTAGCTTTTGGGTTTTCTCCCAAAAGAAAAATACAGGTTTCAACTATGCCTTTTCATATCCCACTTAAAGTAGAGAATCTATTGGAAGTTTCCTAGCAAAGAAAAGGGCAGCTCTCCCCAATAAGCTAGTCTGGGAGAAGGATATTGGCAACAATAGCATAATATATTTCTGAACATTTATGACTTAAGCACCAAAATTTATTGAGTTAGTTGACACATTCTTTGCTTAAGAAGAACATTATTGCCTTTAATTCGTATGATTTTTTTCCCCTAAGAGGTGAAGAGAGGGAGAGAGAATACTATAAACTTGGTAGAAATAAAAATTGTATCTTTAGTCTGAATCAAAACACTTTGTTTTGTAACCACAAATTACCAGGTCATTATGACTGGAAACTTTTATATTCAACCCTAGGCTCATTACAACTATAAAATAAATAGAAAATTATGAATGAATTCATAAAGCTGATATAAAGCTACTAAGGACTTTATTATGACTTGAATATTGAAACAGTTTTTGAGGTAATGAGCACAGGGATTCCTTAGCATTCTAGTCTCTCATTTCCAAGAACCCTGAAACTCCATAGAGTTAAAAGGATTCTAAAAAATATATTTTCCAATCAGAACTCTGGAATAGCCTTGATATCAGAGGCAGCATGTGCAAAAGTAGAAGTGAGCAATAGGAAAGACTGAGGGAGAGTTGAAGTGATGCAGGAAGGCTATGCCAGTTTCCCTTCTTAGTTATAGCTGTGGTGATTACCATGAGTCCAGCTCAATAAATAAGGGGAATGAGATTCTGTGGAAATTGCCATCCATGCATTATAGCTGGAGAAAAGGAGTGGATACTGTTGCAAGACATTTCTCAGGACTAGGAGCCACTAAAACTTTTATAAGCAAACTTGTTTCTAAGGTCTAGACAAGAGGGATTTCCATTTGGATTAAAGCAATCCAGGCCAGCTGTCAGTAATAGTCAGCCTAGACCACTGGTTCTCGGCTCTCTATGCACATTCGGATCACTTGGAAAGAATTTAAAAATACGAATGCCTGGACCTCACTTGCAGATATTATGATTTAATTGGTTTGGAGTGAAGCCCAAGCATTGGTATTTTTAAAAAGCTTTCCAAATAACAGAGAGAGGACTGGTTGTTGTCATGGCAGAGTAACAGACTAAACCTCCTGCCAATAACAATTATTAAAGCTGGACAAAATATAAAAGACAAGTATTTGAAGGCAACTAAAATAGGGAGGTATAAATTAGAAAGATGTGATCCTTAAAAGAAGGGAAACATATTAGGTGAGTTCAATGTATACCAAGACTTTTCCCTGAGGACAACCCTTAGATCCTCAAGTGCAGGTAAATCCTTCAATAAGCAGCAATCTTTCTGGACTGAGAAAACAGAGATCAGAGTGGTAGTTTGAAAGGGAAGCTGAAAATTGAGAAGAAAAACATCAGAGGAAGTCACCGAGAGGACAGTCCCAACATCTGCATAAAATTCCTTTTCAATAGTTAGCTAGCTCCCAAACTCTGCATACCCAGGGTTGTACTCTACAGAACTCAGCGTAAAGAAATAGTTTGGCAGGTGAAGAGCTGTGCAAAGACTAGAAGCTACCAGGAGTAGGGAGATGCAGTTTGGAGTTTTTGTCCTGACAAATCAGAGGGGCCTGGTAAAACATGTTCAACTATCCTTTGAAATCTCAGAAGTACTATGACTTAAGGCAATGGGAACGAATAAAGTAGGCCAACCCTAATGAAGCTTAAATCTCAAACTCCATATTGTCAAAGTGATATGCTGCTACTCTTTCTTCCTACTAAAGGAGAGTTTATATTTGGAGGAATAAAACTTCATATAGAGGTTCTACATATTTTCACCTACAATGTCCAGCACCCAGTGAAAAAAGCAAGGAGAAATTTTGGCTCTGGTCAAAATTGGAGCAAAATCGAATTGGAGTAAAGTTGGAATAAAACGAAATGAGATTTTACCTTGTCAACTGAAACAATACAAACATCTGGAAAATATATAAGAAGCAACAATATTTAGGACATTGCACATCAGTCAAAGGAGGAGACCATTGCCTGAGAAAGAGGAAGCAAAAGAGGTAAACCCTTTGATGGAATCAGTTTACCATCTTAAGAATGTTTCTAAGCCACAGCACAGAAAAGAAAGACCTCAGCAAAGTGAAGGGGACTTCTTAAGTTGAGGAGCCTTGGCTATGATTCCAAAAAAGGCAAACCAGCAAGAGTTTATAGAGAAAAATACCAGACAGAAGAGAGCTACAAACAGAAAACTCTAGAGATTTTTTTGATGGTTTCATATAATACATAATGAGTGCTGATCAGTGCATGGTCTAGGGGTACTACCTGTGGCCAGGAAAAATACCCTAAAGAATTAGAAGGAGCAATGACTGAAAACAGTGGGTCAGAAAGAGTGGCTGTTTCCAATAGATACATTGGGAAACTTCATAATGCACAAAGAACTGGTTATAGCACTCAGTCTTGGGGAAAATTAACCCAAAATTAAATGCTAGCCTGGTCCTGCCTAAGTAAGCTTAAAAACAACACACACATATATCAAACAGTTTCTAAGTAACTTCATTATTTCCCAAAACAAACTCCAAAAATATTTATGACAATTAAAAAACCTAGCACCTATAATGTAAAAATGTACAATTTCTGATATCCAATCAAAATCATTAGCATGCAAAGAAAGAAAATATAATTCATAGTGGAAGGACACCCTGTTCAACAAATGGTGCTGGGAAAATTGTAGAGCCACATGTAGAAGAATAAAACTGGATCCTCATCTCTCACCTTGTACAAAAATCAACTCAAAATGGATCAAGGACTTAAATCTATGACTGAAACTGTAAAAACTCTAGAAGATAACATTGGAGAAACACTTGTAGACATTGGTTTAGGTAAAGACTTCATGACAAAGAACCCAAAAGCAAATGCAACAAAAACAAAGATAAATAGACTGGACTTAATTAAACTAAAAAGCTTCTATACAGCAAAAGAAATAATCAGCAAATTGAAAACCCACAGAGTAGGAGAAAATATTCACAATCTATACATCTGACATAGGACTAACATCCAGAATCTACAAGAAACCCAGACAAATCAGTAAGAAAAAAACGAACAATTCCATCAAAAAGTGAGCTAAGGAAATGAATGAACAATTCTCAAAAGAAAATATACAAATGGCCAGCTAATATATGAAATAATGTTCAACATCACTAATGATCAGGGAAATGTAAATCAAAACCCATAGTGAGAATAAAAATAGTCAATTGAAACTAACCCAGAAATGACACAAAGACTGTACTAATAGACAAGTGCATTGAAAGAGTTACTATGACTGGGTTCCACATGTTTAAGAAGATAGAGGAAAGGTTAAATATATAAAGTATGCAGGATATTTAAGAAAAGACCCAATCTTAACATCTACAGATGAAAACTGCAGCGTCTGAGATGAGAAATGCAGTGGATGAAATTAATAGCAGATTTTGCATCAGAAAAGGAAAGATTATTGAACTTGGGAGATATAGAAATTATACAAAATAGACATGGAGAGAAAATGACTGAAATAAATAGGGCATTAGGAAACTTTGGGGAATCTTGTGTGACTAAGCACATATAATTAAGTCCTCGAAGGAGAAGAATGAGAAAATAAATATATTTAAGGAAATAATGGCAGAAATTTTTCCAAACTTGATTAAACCCTAGAGACCTATTACTATTAGGTTTCTATGGCTGCCATAACAAATTATTGAAATCTTAATGGCTTAGAAACAACAGAAATTGGCCAGACGCGGTGGCTCAAGCCTGTAATCCCAGCACTTTGGGAGGCCGAGACGGGCGGATCACGAGGTCAGGAGATCGAGACCATCCTGGAGAACATGGTGAAACCTCGTCTCTACTAAAAAATACAAAAAACTAGCCAGGCGAGGTGACGGGCGCCTGTAGTCCCAGCTACTCGGGAGGCTGAGGCGGGAGAATGGCTTAAACCCGGGAGGCGGAGCTTGCAGTGAGCTGAGATCCGGCCACTGTACTCCAGCCTGGGCGACAGAGCGAGACTCCGTCTCAAAAAAAAAACAAAAAACAAAAAACAAAAAAACAAAACAAAACAAAAAAAAAACAGAAATTTATTCTGTCATATTTCTGGGAGGTAGAAGTCCTAAATCAAAGAGTTAGGCCTGGAAGCTCTTAGGGTGGATCCTTCCCTGCCCCTTCCAGTTTCTAGTGGCCCCAGGCACTGCTTTGCTTATGATACATAACTTCAATCTCTGCCACTGTCTTTACGTGTCCTTCTCTGTGTGTCTCCAATCTCCCTCTGCATTTCTCTTACAAGGACACTTGCCATCAGGTGTAGGGCCCACCCAAATAATCCAGGGTCATCTTGCCTTGAGATCCTTATCTTAATTGATCTGCAAAGATCCTTTATGCAGATAAAGTCACATTCACAGGTTCTGGGCGGTTGACATAACTTTTGGGGAGCCAGCATTCAACTCACTAACACCCACAGATCCAAAAAGCTCAACAAATTCCCCTGCACAAAACAGGAGGAAAACTACACCAAGGAACATCATAGATTTATTTAAATCAGTGATAAAAAGAAAATGTTATAAATATCCAGATTTAAAAAAAAAAGCACATGATACACATAGAAACAAAGATAAAGTTGACAGCAGATTTCTTGTAAAAAAAAAAAAAGAAAAGAAAAGAAAAAATACAAACCAGGAAATAGTTGAGCAACCTCTTTAAACTATAGAGGGGAAAAAACCTGTTTACCTATAATTATTTACCAGTGAAAAGATTTTCAAAAGTGAAGATAAAGACTTTTTTAGACTTTAAAAAAAAGTGAAAGAACTAATCACTAGCAAGCCTGAATTACAAAAAATGTCAAGAAAATTTTCAAGAGGACTATAGTACCCAATGAAAACTTGAACTTTAAAGCAATAATGAACATGGGAAATGTTAACTACATGGGTTTATACACACACACACACACACCCCTTCATAATATGTATAATAAAGACACACATATATATAAATACATTTATTTATTTAAGAAACTGGTCTTTGTATGTTTCCCAGGCTGGTCTCAAACTCCCAGCCATAAGTGATCGTCCCACCTTAGCTTCCCAAATGGCAAGGATTACAAGAATGAGCCATTATACCCAGACACATTATATAATTTAAACTTTTTTTTTTTTAAACTGCAGGGCAATATGTGGTGTGAGTCATTCCAGTGTGAATGCCATGAGTACAGGGGTGTACTGGTCAGGGTTCTCTAGAGGACCATAACTAATAGGATAGATGTATGTGTGAAGAGGAGTTTATTAAGGAGTATTGACTCTCACGATCACAAGATGAAGTCCCACAATAGGCCATGTGCAAGCTGAGGATCAAGGAAGCCAGTCCCAGTCCCAGAACCTCAAAGGTAGGTAAGCCGACAGTGCAGCCTTCAGTCTGTGGTCAAAGGCCTGAGAGCCCCTGGCAAATCACTGGTGTAAGTCCAAGAGTCCAAAAACTGAAGAGCTTGGAATCTGATGTTGGAGGGCAGCAAGCATCCAGCTTGGGAGAACGATGAAGACCAGAAGTCTCAGTGAGTCTGCTCATTAAACTTTCTACTGCCTGCTGTATTCTAGCCACCCTGGCAGCTGATTAGATGGTGCCCACCCAGAATGAGGGTGGGTCTGCCTCTCCCACTCCACTGACTCAAATGTTAATCTCCTTTGGCAACACCCTCACAGACACACCTAGGAACAATACTTTGCATTCTTTAATTCAATCAAGTTGACACTTAATATTAACCATCGCAAGTCCACCCCTCATCAACTTACACCCATACACATCTCCTGAAGTTATGTATAACCTACAAATAAAAACAATAATGTCATAATTACAGCTAATGTAATACAGCTATCCTTCATACAACCAGAAGCACACTAAGCCGTAACTTAAATGTTACTACAAAAATTTAACAACACTTAAATGCTGATACGAAGTTAATAAATCTTATGTTACATGATAAAGGAAAAGAAAAGTGAAGATACTTTCTTGTACAAGTGTATACAGGCACAAACATATTCTTAACAAAATAAGGTGGAAACATTTGTGACAATTACAGTCCTTGTTTCTGCGCCCAGTCACATGGTCGTAGCTAGTATTGATGACTACCTTCTATTCATTCTGTATTCCCTTTGCCTTCCTCAAGCACCTCAGTGGGTTGTGTTTTTTACCTGGTAGAGTGACTCAAACCTTCATTCCTGAAGGGTCTGGGCCATCTGTAGTCCTGCCTGGATTGGGTTGTTGTAGTTTGCCATTGACCTTAATCACTGGGCATACTAAGGTAGGTAATACTAATCACTAGGTAATACTAAGAGACACCCTAAGGGATCGTCTGCATTTCACACATACTTTTCCTTACCTCCATTGTGGAGTAGTAGTCTGATTTCATCTTGATAGTCCAGGTCAATCACCCCAGACAACACTCTAACCCCCTTCTTAGCCTGTTGACTCAGAGGTAGGAGAAGCTCAAAGTGGACAGGTGGCCATCTTAACTTCCAATTTAATGAAATCATTGTGTGTATACTTGTGGCAGCATTCCTCCCTCTTAAACTAAGACCTCTAGGCCACAGAACATAATGTCATGGGAACAGGAAGCAAAAATTTTGCTTGTGTGTCACTAGGGGTGATGGTGAGTGGTGCCACTTCCGCTTCCACCCCTGGATTCCTGGACCCATCAATCCTGGATATGGGGGAAATGGTGCCATATACTGGATTCTGATTCAGAGCATACATGGCCTTCTGGAGAACTTTGCCCCAGTCTTGCGAAGTATTGTCACCTAGTTGGCATTGGGATTGTAACTTCAAAAGGCCATTCCACCATTCTGCCAATCTAGTTGCTTTGGGATAATGGGGAACATGGTAAGACCAGTGGATGCCATGAGCATGAACCCACTGCTGCACTTCTTTGGCCATAAAGTGAGTGCCTTGGTCAGAGGCAATGCTATGTGGAACACCATGAGGGTGGATAAGGCATTCAGTGAATCCATGAATGGTAGTCTTGGCAGAAGCATTGTGTGCGGGATAGACAAACCTATATCCGGAGAAGTGTCTATTCTAGTGAGGACAAACCACTTCCCTTTCCATGATGGGAGAGTTCCAATATAATCAACCTGCCACAAAATAGCTGGCTGATCACCCTGGGGAATGGTACCATATCTAGGGCACAGTGTTGGTCTCTGCTGTTGGCAAACTGGGCTCTCAGTGGTGGCCATAGACAGGTCAGCCTTGGTGAGTAGAAGTCCATGTTGCAGAGCCCCTGCATAACCTCCATCCCTGCCACCATGGCCACATTGTTCTTGGACCATTTGAGTGATAACGGCAGGCTAGGGAAAGAGGCTGAGTGGTGTCCACAGAATGAGTCATTCTATCCATTTGATTTAAAAATCATTCTCTGCTGAGGTCACTCTTGGGTTAGCATTCACATATGATACAAATATCTTCATGGTTTTTGACCACTCAGAGAGTTCTGTCCACATACATTTTCCCCAGATTTCTCTATCACCAATTTTTCAATTATGCTGCTTCCAAGTCCCTGACCATCCAGCCAAACCATTGTCTACTGCCCATGAATCAGTATTTAATCACACAGCTAGCCATTTCTCCTTCTATGCAAAGTGTACAACCAAGTGCACTGCTCAAAGTTCTGCCCACTGGGAAGATTTCCCTTCACCACTGTCCTTCAGGAATGTTCTAGAAAAGGGCTGTAGTGCTGCAGCTGTCCACTTTCTGGTGGTGCCTGCATATTGTGCAGAACTATCTGTAAATCAGACCTTAGGCTTCTCTTCCTTTGTTAACTGATCATAGGGAACTCCCCATGAGGCCATTGGTATAGGCTGGGGGACAGAAGGTAGGGTGGCAGGAGTGGAGAGCATGGGCATTTGAGCCACTTCCTCATGTAACTTACTTGTGCCTTCAGGACCTGCTTTGGCCTGATCACGTACATACCACTTCCATTTGATGATGGAACGCTGCCGTGCACACTCAACTTTATAGCTAGATGGGTCAGAAGGCACCCAGCTCGTGACAGGCAGTTCAGGACACATGGTGACTTGATGAGACATAGTCAAATGTTCAGTTTCTACCAAAGCCCAGTAATAGGCTGAGAGCTGTCTCTCAAAAGGAGAGTAGTTATCTGCAGAAGATGGCAGGGCCTTGCTCCAAAATTCTAGAGGCCTCTGCTGTGATTCACCTATGGGTGCCTACCAAAGGCTCCAAACAAAATCCCTATCTGCCACTGACACATCAAGCACCATTGGATCTGCTGGGTCATATGACCCAAGTGCCAGAGCAGCTTGCACAGCAGCCTGAACCTGCTGCAGAGCCTCCTACTGTTCTGGACCCCACTCAAAACTGGCAACCTCTGGGTCACTTGAGAAACTGGCCAGAGTAACACACCTGAATTAGGAATGTGTTGCTTCCAAAATCCAAATAGACCCACTTTCTTGTGCCTCTTTCTTGGTTGCAGGAAGGGCCGAACACAGCAACTTATCCTGCACCTCAGAAGGGATATCTCGACAGGCCCCACACCACTGGACCTCTAGAAATTGTATTCAGGTAAAACCTCCCTGAATTTTAGCTGGATTTACTTCCCATCCCATGGCATGCAAATATCTCATGAATAAGTTCACTGTATTTGCTGCTGCTTGCTCACTGGATCCAATCAGCATAATGTCATCAATGTAATGGACCATTGTGATATGTTGTAGAAGAGAAAAGTGACCAAGATATCTGCAAACTAGATTATAACACACAGTTGATATACCTCTGAGGTAGGACAGTGAAGGTACATTGCTGACCTTGCCAGCTGAAGGCAAATTTTGGGGCCCTGGGAATGGATAAAAATGTATGCTCAATGACTACATACTCGGTAGCAGATGTATTAATTTGCTCAAGCAATGAAACCACATCTGGTACAATAACTGCAATTGGAGTCACCACTTGGTTAAGCTTACAATAATCCACTGTCATTTTTTAAGATCCACCTGTCTTCTTCACAGGCCAAACAGGAGCGTTGAATGGGGATGTGCTGGGAATCACCACCCCTGCATCGTTCAAGTCCTTGATGGTGGTGCTAATCTCTGCAATCGCTCCAGGGATGTGATACTGTTTTTCATTTACTATTTTTCTAGGTAGAGACAGCTCTAATGGCTTCCACTTGGACTTTCCCACCATAATAACCCTCACCCTATGAGTCAGAGACCAGCTACTAAGTATCTTTATGTAATTATGCACTCTGGCACTGGGGAAATGAACACAGGGAGAGTCCAGGGATCCACTGGACCCACTGTAAGTCAGACATGAGCTAAAACTCCATTAATTACCTGATCTCCATAAGCCCCTACTTTAACTAGAGGACCACAGTGATAATTTGGGTGCTCTGGATTCAACGTCAGCTCAGAGCTAGTGTCCAATAGTCCCTGAAATGTCTGGCCTTTTCCTCTGGTAAAAGGCCAGACGTCTCCGTGGGGAAAGATGGGAGAAGGATTAACAGTATAAAGTGTTGGTAGTGTAGTGGGGTTCTTCCTCAAAGGGACTCGGCCTCCCCTTCATTCAAGGGACTTGGGGTCTGTAAACTGGTTCAAGTCTGGAAATTGATTGAGGGGCAATGATTTTCTATTTTTATAATTCAAATTATTCCTTCGCTCACAAAACCTGGAAGTTTTCTGCTTATACAAATTAAGAATGCAATATGCTTCCTATCAGTTTCACTTCTAGGAACACTGTGATTAATTAGCCAATGCCTCAGCTCTACACGAGTCGACTATTCTGATTGCTGCTCTGCCTCTGCTGTCCATTGTAGTAACTATGCCCACCTCAACTTTGATGGTTGAGTGCCACCACTTGGCTCCTGCCACCTCTGAATCCAGTTATTCCCATTACACTTAAATTTTTTAATTAATTGAGTAACTGTCGTTCTGACTTGTAATATCTGGCATACAGAGAAGTGCAATCACAGAGCTCTTCAGGGTTGCAGGTGTTCCCCTCACAAATCTATTTTGCAAAGTATTGGGGAAGCGTATGTCTTCTGGACCTTCTCAGCTGGGATGAGTACATCTATAGTGACTAACCCAATCTAGCATTCTCACATCCCTTAGCCTTTGGAGCCCTTCCTCTACATTAAACCAAAGGAGATCAGGCATTTCTAGCTCACTCACAGTGGGCCATCTTTTGATCCATAGTTCAGCTAATCAAGCAAGTAAACTATTAGAACCTTTTTTTTTTTTTTTTTTTTTTTTTTTTTTAAACCCCTGGACAAAAGAATTAAAAGAGGCCCCCCTCTTTGGGGGGCCCATATCAATAAATTCAGCCTGATCCAACTTAATGTCCCTTCCACCATTATCCCACACCCTTGATATTCCCATGCCTGTTCTCCAGATTTCTGGTTATATAAATTAGAAAAGCAGTTATTTTGGAGTGTAGCACACCTCCTTGTGCATCACACTCTGAACCTCACCTCTAGGGGCCTGCTGGTACTTGAGTCTAGCTATAGGTATAGAAGCAAACAGGGGTGTTGCCGGTGGGTCCAGAGGAGAGCCAGCATTGTCTTGCCTGGCAACTCCCTCAGGGGAGGCCATCACTGTTGCCTCAGGCAGTGCATGGGTAATCTCCTTAGACAAATATGGAAAGGCTAATGGCAGCGTGGTTGATGGAGGGGATGTTTCTACCACTGGGGGTGGGCAGGCTGTTTCCTCTGGTCAAAAAGGCTCATCAGAGTTTACAAGCTCAGTATCCCCAGCTTCATCAGGTTCCTCCCACCAATCCNTTTTTTTTTTTTTTTTTTTTTTTTTTTTAAACTCCCTGAGCTACAGCATTAAATGCAGGATCCCTGCTTAGTTGGCCCATATCAATAAATTCAGCCTGATCCAACTTAATGTCCCTTCCACCATTATCCCACACCCTTGATATTCCCATGCCTGTTCTCCAGATTTCTGGTTATATAAATTAGAAAAGCAGTTATTTTGGAGTGTAGCACACCTCCTTGTGCATCACACTCTGAACCTCACCTCTAGGGGCCTGCTGGTACTTGAGTCTAGCTATAGGTATAGAAGCAAACAGGGGTGTTGCCGGTGGGTCCTGAGGAGAGCCAGCATTGTCTTGCCTGGCAACTCCCTCAGGGGAGGCCATCACTGTTGCCTCAGGCAGTGCATGGGTAATCTCCTTAGACAAATATGGAAAGGCTAATGGCAGCGTGGTTGATGGAGGGGATGTTTCTACCACTGGGGTGGGCAGGCTGTTTCCTCTGGTCAAAAAGGCTCATCAGAGTTTACAAGCTCAGTATCCCCAGCTTCATCAGGTTCCTCCCACCAATCCCCATTCCAAGTTGCAGGGACCTATTCTTCTCCAGTCAATGCCCTCACTTTAACACTAGACACCTGGCGAGACTGAGTGTGCACCTCTCTTTGCAGGTCAGCCACTCTCATGATAAGAGCTTCTGTCTGATTTTCTGCAATTTCAGTCCTTTGTCTACAGGAGATAAGATTCTCACTCAGGACAATCGTAGGAGACTTGAGGCTCAGTTTGTGCTTCTGAAGCTGGGAGTTAGAATCTCTGTGCTCACCCTTTTCTTTTGTCACTTTGTCCAGTGAACTTAAAAGCAACCAGCCAACTTTATTTTCCTTAGCTCTCCACACATGGTCAAAGATATTATGTATAGAGTCACTAAACTTCTTGCTGCTCACAAGTGGTGAATCAGGAGTATCAAATGCATTTACTTTACATAACTCTCTAAGCAATTAATGCCAAGGACTATCAATGTTTTCCATACTATTAGAAGTAGAGTCCTTAGCATTTTGAGGTCTAATCATATTAAGCAGCCAACTCCAGAAACTCCAAAACCAATTAAAGAAATCCATTCTTAAAATTCTCCTCTAGAATCAGTCTTGGTACCAAAATCTGTATTAGGGTTCTCTAGAGGGACAGAACTAATAGGATAGATGTATATATGAAGAGGAGTTTATTAAGGAAAATTGACTCACACAATCACAAGGTGAAGTCTCACAATAGGCCTCCTATAGTAGGCCGTGTGCAAGCTGAGGATCGAGGAAACCAGTCCCAGTCCTAAAACCTCAAAGGTAGGGAAGCGGACAGTGAAGCCTCAGTCTGGCCCCAGATCCCTGACAAATCACTGGTGTAAGTCTAGGAGTTCAAAAGCTGAAGAACTTGGAGTCTGATGTCAGAGGGCAGCAACCATCCAGCACGGAAAGAAAGACAAAGGCCAGAAGACTCAGTGACTCTGCTCATTCCACTTTCTTTTGCCTGCTTTATTCTAGCCACACTAGCAGCTGATTAGATGGTGCCCATCCAGAATGAGGGTGGGTCTGCCTTTTCTAGTCCACTGGCTCAAATGTTAATCTCTTTTGGCAACATCCTCACAGACACACGCAGGAAAAATATTTTGCATCCTTCAATCAAGTTGATGCTCAATATTAACCATCACAAAGGGCATTCTGTCTCTCTGTTCACCACTGAATATCCAATTTTTAGAACAGTGACCAACAAAATATTCTCTCAATAACCATGTATTAACTGCATGTTTGTGAAAACAAGAACAAAGTGCAAAAACAATTCTAATTCTTCTCAAGTTCCCTATCCTCTATTGTATTTGAAAAGGAGGGGAGTTCATTGCCTCTAATTTCTAAATTAGATTTTTTAGCAAGATGTCCCAACATACATGTCTCACCATAAAAAACGGCATTATGGATGCAAATGTAGAAAAATGTCTTCAGAAAATAAACGTGTGCTTTCCTCTACTCAAAAGACAGAGGGCTCACAGAAAATTCTGCTGCTCCAACCTTTAGGAAAGGGCCTCTGTTGAAGGCATGCTTGGCATTTTCCTATCAAGAAAAAGTAAGTAAGTTTAGTTGCAGTTGTTCTAAAGTTCTGGGGTCTGTTGGCGGCAATCTCTGTTTTCTAGAAAAAGTGGAAATAAACAGCCACTGGTGTTTAAGGGTTAAAAATTTAGAAGTTGCCCAAAGAGTGCAAGCTACTAAGGAGAAAAGATATAATTAAGTCATTTATTCTTTAAATTTATGATCCTGTTATCCGCAACGAAGCTTCACTGTCCAAGAAATATGAAAAGATCTTTGGTACCAAAGCTCATAAAGTAATGATAGTGCAAGTTGGTGGAACAAAGTAAAGGAAAGAGTCCTGGCTCTTGCTTTTAGAAAAACTGACATTCTAGGATGTGTCTGAGGTCTGTGAGGCTCTGAAGAACAGGGAGATAGCAAAGCAGTAACCAAACAGAACTCATCAAAGCACCTGGCTCTGGTCAGGACCATCGCATGGGGAATTCAGTTGTGCTGTAAATATGCCACCCACCAAACTATTGGTCATTGCAGGCTTCTGAGGCTTTAACCCTCTAGACCAGGAAACAATTCCACATGACAGTACCCACCATTCCTCATGGATTATGCAAAAATCACACCTCTGCAATCTCCCTGGTTGCTGTGTTTGCTTGTTGAGTATTCTTTAAAATACTTGAGGCTGGACTGTGTGATGTAGTTAACAGCATGTGAAATATCCCAATTCAGAATCCATATTCTAGAAGTAGCTAAGGCAGAAGCTGCAAATATCAATATCTGAGTCTGTGCTGGAGATATCCATAGTTAACAAAAGGAATATTAGATATGACTTTTTGAATTGTAGGATTAGTGTTGTTCAAAGTAAGGTGAGTTGACTAGATGTGGTGTACCAGCGTCTAATTCTTTCTTATACAAATCTGGTTAAGTAGGGATCTTCAGACAAGTCCAAGGTCAAAAATGTGTTCTGTCCTGCTCTGCACACTTAATACAGGATTCTGTCTCCTAACAGAATTTGAAGGTTAGCTTATCCTGTCTCTAGTATGTTATTAAATCATAATTGCTTTTGAGCAATTATTTTAGAAGTGTTGCTTACCAGAAACCTTAAAGAGATAGGAGGTGGGGACTACATTAAGCTTCTATGCAAATTGCATATTTTTTGTTCCTGTAGAACACAAAAAAAATGTGTACATGTATGCAAAAATTGGAACTGAGACTTGCTTTCATTCTAATATTCTGGCTTGTGGAGAAGGGGCACCTACTCTCAGCTACCTGTAACCACTGGGGACTCCCTGCCCCCTCTAAAAGGAACCCAACCAGCCAAGAAAAGCTCAATTTCACAGGTGGTTTTTAATAGTAGATGTGAGCTCCTGATTCTGGAGAGAAGCTTGACATATTGGTTTAACCTGAACAGGTGAGAAAATAGAGAAAATAACTCTACTTCTGGGCTTTAAAAAAATGTTAAAAAATAGCCCACATTGTGATTATTCATGTGGGATAAAGGGAAGAAGAAGCAGGCTAGGTTTCACTTTAGATACTTAAATATTTTTTAATACAGCACATATATTTATTTCATAATATTTGTGTATGTGAGTGTGTGTGTGTGTGAGAGAGAGAAAGTGATATATATATATATAGAGAGAAATGTGTGTGTATGTGTATTTATATGCATGTAAATCTATAGACAAATTCACAGCATATTAATTTTAGTTTAGTGTGATTTTTTTTCTTTTAGTTGGGATTGGAGTGAACACCTGATTTACTTACTTGATTTATTACTTGTCTTCAGGTGTGAATTATTGCTAAAAAAGAAAGAAGTCAGCTTTCCTCTGCCAACTACTATGCCAGTGAATTCTTTTTCAAATTTAAATCTAAATCAAACAATTCCTTTAAAGAAATGGTGTTACAAAGCCATGTGTTGTACAATATCTGCCTGCTTATTTGACACTGAATACATAGGCAATATTTTGAATTAGTTTTTCTTATTAAGACCTGAGTAAAGACAATTTGCAATAACAATTTAGAAGTTATCTGTAGTTATAGAGAAAGTGACATTAAAATTCTGTTTCTTAAATCAGAAAATATTTTCTGCATGTCTACTATATGCCACATACTGTGTGCTAAGAAACGACTTGATGTTTTGCAGTACAAGTTTAACAAACAGCCTTTCCTTGTGACAAAATCTGAAGATGGCCACAAAAATTTATTTTCCCCCAATAAAAGGATACACTTAGTTTAATTTATGTTGATCTTTATCTTCCCTATTAGTGCCTTCCTTTTAGATAGGAAGACCCACAATTTTCTGATGCTTCAGGTTATCTTTATCCATCTTATTTTCATGACCAGGGAAGAGTTGTATTGCAATAAAGGTGATGTCATTTCCCTATGTGACCTTGGGCAAATTACCTAATTTCTTTAAGACCCTGTTATGGTTTGGCTGTGTCCCCGCCCAACTCTCATCTTGAATTGTAGCTCCCATAATTCCCACGTGTAGTGGGAAGAACCAGGTGAGAGGTAAAGTAATCATGAGGGCGGGTCTTTCTTGTGCTGCTCTCATGATAGTGAATCAGTCTCACAAGATCTGATGATTTTTTAAATGGGAGTGCTCCTGCACAAGCTCTCTTGCCTGTTGCCACATAAAACATGACTTTGCTTCTCCTTGCCTTCCGCCATAATTGTGAGGTCTCCTCAGCCATGTGGAACTGTGAGTCCATTAAACTTCTTTCCTTTATAAATTTCCCAGTCTTGGATGTGTCTGTGTTAGCAGTGTAAGAGCAGACTAATATAGATCCATTGGTCTCTGTTGGAAATAGATAATAATATCTACTTCTTATTTTTATTCAAACATATTTGAGGAAACCATGCATATAAACCTCTTAGTATAGAACATCTTAGCTCTCAGTAAATATTAAGTGCTTTTCCTGTTGAGATATGTGTGTGTGTGTATATGTTCATTGTCACTACTAGTATCATCTTCATCATACATCTTAACTTAAAAGAAGACACTTCATTTATAAGGTTATTTTTGTTACTTGGACATCATATTGAAATAATACTAGTATAAAATTGTTTGTTTATAATTGCTTTAGTTTTAAAATAGAGCCACTACATGTACACAATAAAAAACTTTTGCAAATCAATAGGAAAATGACAAATATTCCAGAAGAAAAGCAGTTAGGACTTAACTAATAAGCACTTCACAAGACAGAGTATCCAAATGTCTGACAAACATAGGAAATTGGACTCAAACTCATTAGAAATTAGGAAAATACAAAATGAAATTACAATTAGATTTCAATTCATATCCTCCATAAGGACTAAAATGAAAATTACTAACAATTCCAAGTGTTGTCAAAAGTGTGGGAAAACTGAAATTTTCATACATAGCCTTGGGAATGTAAGTTGGTAAACTTACATTGGAAAACTTTAGGCGTTTTCTATTCAACCTGACCATTTACCTATCTTAGTACCCTCAGTTATATACCTAACAGAAATACATGCACTTATACCCTCAAAAATATGTATAACAATGTTCACAGGAGCACCATTTATAATTGTCAAAACTTGGAAACTACCCAAATATTTATCAATAAGTAGAATGAGGAAATAATTTGTGGTGTATTCATACAATTGAACAGTATACAGCAGTGAAAATAAACATTTTGCTACAAGTAACATGGATTAATGTCACAGTCATAATCACAATAATATGATGAGTAAAAGAAGCCAGATACAAAAATAGTGTATGGAATGTGAATCTATTCTATAAATTATAAACCCAATGGTGATGGGAATCAGAACAGTATTTCTTTGTTTTGTTGTTGTTGTTGTTGTTTTTTTTTTTTTTGAGACAGAGTCTTGCTCCGTCGCCCAGGCTGGAGTGCAGTGGCCGGATCTCAGCTCACTGCAAGCTCCGCCACCCGGGTTTAGGCCATTCTCCTGCCTCAGCCTCCGGAGTAGCTGGGACTACAGGCGCCCGCCACCTCGCCCGGCTAGTTTTTTGTATTTTTTTTTTTTTTTAGTAGAGACAGGGTTTCACCGTGTTAGCCAGGATGGTCTCGATCTCCTGACCTCGTGATCCGCCCGTCTCGGCCTCCCAAAGTGCTGGGATTACAGGCTTGAGCCACCGCGCCCGGCCAGAACAGTACTTCTTTTGGGAAAAGAAGTAGGAAATAGGAGGGAGCATACTGGGTACTTATGGAATGCTGACAATATTCTATTTCTTGTTCTGAGCAAAAGTTATATGTGTATGTTCACATTCAGAAAATTTGTAGAGTTGTATGATTATTTTGGTGTATAATAAAATGTTATTTACTTTTCTCTATTTGTTATATTTTTATTTTAAAAGTATAGAAACAATGAAATAATGGATCTACCTCACAGGCAGTGATGTAATTCACTTCAGCTGTGGAAAGAAATCTGTCTGTTTATTTGTTTATTTATTTATTTTTTGCAGATATGGGGAGGAGAGTTTGAGAGGCTGATGGACTGGAGGTGTTAGCATTAACTTGGTAAAAAGAAAATGGAGGAAATGATAGCTATTATACAAAATATTTTCAAGTTTCTAGACTCAATATGCATAGACTTTTCTGATGTTAACGTCATTTGTCAGATGAAGGCTTGCCTTATGCTTGTAGGTATAACTTAAAATTCGCTTAGGGATTTTAGAAGATCAGAAGAGATCAACTCTGCCATAATCCTTATTTCTGCACACTGGCTCTTGATCTCTGAGGAGGCAGACTCCAAAGCTGAGCTGTCTTCTGAGTGGTGTGTAATAAAGAGCTACCTCCCGAGGCAGATTCCGAACTGTGGATCTCCGGCCTGTGATGCTCAGGTGCCCCTCTACTCCTGCATTTTCTGGATTGAATATTCTTGTGTAAAGGAGATTAGAAAAAAGCTACCTATTATCTTCTATGAATAAAATGTGTGATGAATAATTTTATTCCACTCTTACCATATATCAGGTCTTAAGATGATCCTGTTTCTCTTGACTCTTATTTTACTTAATGTGTTCTTTCTCTGTTTTGAATCATTAGCAATTCTGTGGAGTCTAGCTCAGCTCCAAAACACGGCCTGAGTCAGTTACCCCTCACTGCTGCTAGCACCCTGGTCCAAGGCGTCTTTGTCTTGTAGCTGACCTGCTGCACTAACTTTAGTGCTGGTTTCTCTGTCTCTAATCAATCCCTTATACAAAGTTCAAGTTCTCAGAGCTCACCCTTGTGGCACACATAACCCAGGGTGGGAAGCTCCTGCTTTATGCATGGAATCCAGGGCCACCTCTGTGCCATCCACGGACCTGCCAGGTCCTTCTGTGGACCATATTATATCAAGTCTGATATACCACTGAATCTTTGAGTGCACTCTTTATTTCTAGCATTTTCAGATTCCTCTTAATTAGCTTGTCTGTGTATATATTTAAATCATATTTTCTTCCTTGTTTCTAAATTTAAAATAGGAAGGGGAATATCTCTTTTCTCAGTGTGACATCTTGACTGAAAGTCTCTACATATTTACATTGACAAAGTCACAAGACTAAGTCACAATTCACTGAAAACATTTGAGGTCCCACTGCATTTTCTCATGTATTCTTATTTCTCATATATTCACATTTAATATTATAGACCATCTTAGATAATATGATTCCTAATTTTCCTGTAGATAAAAAAGATGTTTTAAGATTAAAAGATGAGCCTGAATAGTTTGACTGACTTAAGATTAAATGCTTTTAAAAAATAGTGATTTTATTTATGCTAACATGCCCTTCACAGGAAAACCACAGCAATAGAGAAGGTAAAAGAAGATGGTAAAGAAAATCACCCAGGGCTGGGTGCAGTGACTTACGCCTATAATCCCAGCGTTTTGGGAGACTGAAGCAGGAGGATCACTTGAGTCCAGAGTTGGAGGCCAGCCTGGGTAATGTAGGGAGACCCTGTCTCTACAAAACAAACTAACAAAAAAAGGCTAGCTGGGCATGGTGGCACACACATGTAGTCCTGACTACTCAGGAGGTTGAGGTGGGAGGATCACTTGAAGCCTGGGAGTTTGAGGCTGTAGTGAGCTATGATTCCGCTACTGCACTCCTGCCTGGGCAACTCAGTAAGACCCTGTCTAAAAAAAAAGAAGAAAAAAAAATTACCCTAAATTCCAACCTTTAGAAGTAAATATTATCAATTTTAGATGGACGTCATTTCAGGCTTCACTCATAGATTCATAGATATTCACTTATACTTCACACATAGAAAACAAAATAGAGGAATAATCAAAAGACTGAGATTTTGACATTTTATTCTGCATTTTATTTTCTAAAATAGCATTAAACTTATTTTAACATATATAATAGATATTAAAATTTAAGCATTACTTAATACAAAATACCTAAATATTTCCCTAAATTAAAAAGATAAACACAGAAATTAGTTTTTAAGGTAAAACACAGTTTGTATTGAATGGTATATTTAAACTCTCGTTGATAAAATGAAGGCATTTTCATTTACACATATTTCTATTTTCATTATACCATTTATTGATTTTTAAGTTATTTAACACCAGTCAAGATTAAAAATATTAACATTGCAAGGCATTATTTTATCTTTACAGCCCTAATTTTTTACAACNGTTAGCATTAACTTGGTAAAAAGAAAATGGAGGAAATGATAGCTATTATACAAAATATTTTTCAAGTTTCTAGACTCAATATGCATAGACTTTTCTGATGTTAACGTCATTTGTCAGATGAAGGCTTGCCTTATGCTTGTAGGTATAACTTAAAAATTCGCTTAGGGATTTTAGAAGATCAGAAGAGATCAACTCTGCCATAATCCTTATTTCTGCACACTGGCTCTTGATCTCTGAGGAGGCAGACTCCAAAGCTGAGCTGTCTTCTGAGTGGTGTGTAATAAAGAGCTACCT
Organism: Rhinopithecus bieti; assembly: GCF_001698545.2. NCBI lineage: Eukaryota > Metazoa > Chordata > Mammalia > Primates > Cercopithecidae > Rhinopithecus > Rhinopithecus bieti. Next base: position 1,321,016 of record NW_016813010.1, on the reverse strand, counting down.
CCCGAGGCAGATTCCGAACTGTGGATCTCCGGCCTGTGATGCTCAGGTGCCCCTCTACTCCTGCATTTTCTGGATTGAATATTCTTGTGTAAAGGAGATTAGAAAAAAGCTACCTATTATCTTCTATGAATAAAATGTGTGATGAATAATTTTTATTCCACTCTTACCATATATCAGGTCTTAAGATGATCCTGTTTCTCTTGACTCTTATTTTACTTAATGTGTTCTTTCTCTGTTTTGAATCATTAGCAATTCTGTGGAGTCTAGCTCAGCTCCAAAACACGGCCTGAGTCAGTTACCCCTCACTGCTGCTAGCACCCTGGTCCAAGGCGTCTTTGTCTTGTAGCTGACCTGCTGCACTAACTTTAGTGCTGGTTTCTCTGTCTCTAATCAATCCCTTATACAAAGTTCAAGTTCTCAGAGCTCACCCTTGTGGCACACATAACCCAGGGTGGGAAGCTCCTGCTTTATGCATGGAATCCAGGGCCACCTCTGTGCCATCCACGGACCTGCCAGGTCCTTCTGTGGACCATATTATATCAAGTCTGATATACCACTGAATCTTTGAGTGCACTCTTTATTTCTAGCATTTTCAGATTCCTCTTAATTAGCTTGTCTGTGTATATATTTAAATCATATTTTCTTCCTTGTTTCTAAATTTAAAATAGGAAGGGGAATATCTCTTTTTCTCAGTGTGACATCTTGACTGAAAGTCTCTACATATTTACATTGACAAAGTCACAAGACTAAGTCACAATTCACTGAAAACATTTGAGGTCCCACTGCATTTTCTCATGTATTCTTATTTCTCATATATTCACATTTAATATTATAGACCATCTTAGATAATATGATTCCTAATTTTTCCTGTAGATAAAAAAGATGTTTTTAAGATTAAAAAGATGAGCCTGAATAGTTTGACTGACTTAAGATTAAATGCTTTTTAAAAAATAGTGATTTTATTTATGCTAACATGCCCTTCACAGGAAAACCACAGCAATAGAGAAGGTAAAAGAAGATGGTAAAGAAAATCACCCAGGGCTGGGTGCAGTGACTTACGCCTATAATCCCAGCGTTTTGGGAGACTGAAGCAGGAGGATCACTTGAGTCCAGAGTTGGAGGCCAGCCTGGGTAATGTAGGGAGACCCTGTCTCTACAAAAACAAACTAACAAAAAAAGGCTAGCTGGGCATGGTGGCACACACATGTAGTCCTGACTACTCAGGAGGTTGAGGTGGGAGGATCACTTGAAGCCTGGGAGTTTGAGGCTGTAGTGAGCTATGATTCCGCTACTGCACTCCTGCCTGGGCAACTCAGTAAGACCCTGTCTAAAAAAAAAGAAGAAAAAAAAATTACCCTAAATTCCAACCTTTAGAAGTAAATATTATCAATTTTAGATGGACGTCATTTCAGGCTTCACTCATAGATTCATAGATATTCACTTATACTTCACACATAGAAAACAAAATAGAGGAATAATCAAAAGACTGAGATTTTGACATTTTATTCTGCATTTTATTTTCTAAAAATAGCATTAAACTTATTTTAACATATATAATAGATATTAAAATTTAAGCATTACTTAATACAAAATACCTAAATATTTCCCTAAATTAAAAAGATAAACACAGAAATTAGTTTTTAAGGTAAAACACAGTTTGTATTGAATGGTATATTTAAACTCTCGTTGATAAAATGAAGGCATTTTCATTTACACATATTTCTATTTTCATTATACCATTTATTGATTTTAAGTTATTTAACACCAGTCAAGATTAAAAATATTAACATTGCAAGGCATTATTTTATCTTTACAGCCCTAATTTTTTACAACACCTTCTCTCATTTTAAACTTTGATTCTTCTCTAAGTTGTTTGGTTTTATTTTAGAGAGTTTCTTACTTAAAGTATTCATTAATAAATATATGACAAGGCTTTTGTTGCAATGTCTGTTGTTTTATATTTAATGAATAGTTTAGCATATTAATCAATGTAGGTAGAATTTACCACAGTAATAAAATGTTTTCTATTTTTCTCATCTATTATTTCTTTTCTTTGCCTTATTTTTCTGCATCTTTTGCATTATTTTGTCATGATTCCATTTTACAGCAACTTTTGGCTTTTAGGCTAATTTTTGTTGTGATATTTAAGTGGCTATTGTAGGTTTTATAGTATAGTAGTCCTCCTTTATCCAGGGAATGTGTTTCAAGACCCCCAGTGGATGCCTGAAATCACAGATAGTATCACACCCTATACACTCACTGTTTTTTCGATCTGCTAACCAACACGGCTGCTAAGTGACCAGTGGGTGGGTAGCGTCTACCACATGGATATACTGGACAAAGAGAAGATTCACATCCTAGGGGAGGTGGGGAAGGAGCAGGACAGACTTTATCACACTACTTAGAATGGCATGTAATTTAAAACTTATAAATTGTTAATTTCCAAAATTTTCCATGTAATATTTTTGGTTGACAATGAGTAACCAAAATACACATGGAAAGAGAAACAGCAAATAAAGGAAAGCTACTGTATACACATTTAAATGATCATAGCTTACTTCAAGTGATAGTATTTTAGACTTCAGGTATAATATTAGACCTTAATGGCAGCATGTTTCAATTCCTCCACTCCAGCTTTTCTAATGCAATTTAAAACATTTTACCCTGAAATGTCTAAAAATGCATCTGAAATAGGTCTTATTAAGCTAAAATCATTCTATCAGCAGAATTGTGTTCCTTCTGGAAGGCCTAGGAGTGAAACTGTTTTGCCTTTTCCAGCTTATACAGGTGACCTGCATTCCTTGGCTCATGGCGTCCTGCCATCTTCAAAGCTAGCAATGACTAGTCAATGTTTTTTATAGTGTCTCACGCTGACATTCCCTATCTTCCACCTCTCTCTTTCACTTACAAACATTCTAATAATCACAGTGTGTCCACCTGTGTAATCAAGGATAATCACTCCATTGCAAGGTCAACTGATTAAGAACCTTAATTCCATCTGCCATCTTAATTCTCCTTTCCAGTATAACCTAACATATCCACAGGTTCCGGGGATTAGAATGTGCACATCTCTGTGATGAGGGTATCTTACACTGTGTATAACATGATTTTTGTGTTAGATAATCAATTATCACTTAAAGATATTTAAATAATAAGAAAAATGTATTATTTAATTACACAATTTTCTTCATTCTTTTGTTTAAATCCAGATTTGTACATGGTATCATCTTCCTTCTGCCTGATGTCCTTTACTTTTTCTTCTAGTACATTTTGCTGGTGATGAATTCTTTCAGCTTTTGCATTTCTAATAATGCCTTTATTTCACTTTTGGTATTGGAAGATTTTTTTTTTTTTGCTCAGTAAAGAATTCCAGATTGACTGTTGTTTAATTCTGTATTTTAAAGATGGTTCTCTTCTGACTACAAGGTTAGATTGTTTTTGATGAGAGGTCAGCTTTCATTCTTACCTTCATTTCGCTGCACTTACGTGTCTTCTTTTCTTTGGTCTGACTGTTGTTATAATTTTTTCAAAATCATTGGTTTAAAGGTATTTGATTATGGTGTACTTTTTAAAAAATTTAGATTCAGAGAGTACATGTGCAGATTTGTTACATTGATATATTGTGTGATGATGAAGTTTGGACTTCATTGAATTCCTCACTCAAATAGTAAACATAGTACCCAATAGGTTATTTTTCAACCCTCGCTATCCTCCCTCCCTTCCCCAATTTGAAGTCCCCAGTGTCTGTTTTTCCCATCTTTATGTCCTGTGTGCCTAATGTTTATTTCCCACTTATAAGCAAGAGCATGCAGTATTTGGTTTTCTGTTTCTGTGATAATTCATTTAGAATAAAGACCTCCAGTTCCATCCATGTTGCTGCAAAAGACATGCTTCTGTTCTTTGTTATGGCTGTGTAGTATTCCACGGTATGTATGTACCACATTTTCTTTATCCAATCGACCATTGATGGAAATCTACATTGATTCCATGTCTTTACTATTGTGAATAGCACTGCAATAAACATAGAAATGCAGGTGTCTTTTTGGGAGAATAATTTTCTTTCTTTTTTTTTTTTTTTTTTTTGAGACAGAGTCTGACTCTGTCACCCAAAGTGGAGTGCAGTGGTGCAATCTTGGCTCACTGCAACCTCCACCTCCTGGGTTCAAGCCTTCCTCCCACCTCAGTCTCCTGAGTAGCTGGGACTACAGGTGCATACCGCCATGCCCAGCT
>NW_016813010.1:1303901-1316393 GCF_001698545.2 Rhinopithecus bieti | reverse complement strand
CATACCGCCATGCCCCGTTTTTTTTTTTTTTTTTCTTTGTTTTTTTTTTTTTTTTTGTATTTGTTGTAGAGACAGGGTTTCTCCATGTTTCCCAGACTGGTCTTGAACTCCTGAGCTCAAGCTATCTGCCCACCTTGGCCTCCCAAAGTGCTGCAATTACAGGTGTGGGCCACTGTGCCCAGCCTGCTATTTTTCTTTCATTGTATGTCCAGTGATGGGATTGCTGGGCCAAATGGTAATTCTATTTTTAGTTCTTTGAGAAATAAAATGAATGTCCCTTTGTGTAATTTTCTTCTAGTTTCTTTAGCTTGAGTTCTGTTGCACTTTTTTTTTTTTCTTTTCTTTTCTTTTTTAAGATGGAGTCTCGCTCTGTTTTCCAGGCTGGAGTGCAGTGGCGCAATCTCAGCTCACTGCAACCTCCACCTTCCGGGTTCAAGCAATTCTCCCTGCCTCAACCTCCCGAGTAGTTGGTATTACAAGGGCCCACTACCACGCCTGGGTAATTTTTATATTCTTTTAGTAGAGATGTGATCTCGCCATGTTGGCCAGGCTGGTCTTAAACTCCAGACCTCAGGCCTCCCAAAGTGCTGGGATTACAGGCGTGAACCACTGAGCCTGGCCAGTTGTATTTATTATTTTCATCAAGTTTGAGACATACTTGACAATTTTTTTCTTGAAATATGTTCATATCTCTCTTCATTCTCCTGTCTTTAAGAGTCTCTTATCACATGCATATTAGGCCACCTGATGGTGTCCAACAGAATTGATTTTTTTCATTTTTTTCAGGTTTTTTCTGTTTTATTTTGTATAGATTTCATGAATATGTTTTCAAGTTCACAAATCTTTCTTCTGCAATATATAATTGGCTCTCATTCTAGTGTCTTTTACATCTCAGAAATGATAGTTTTCTAAAATTTTGATATGGTTCATTTTTTACCGTCCACATCTGTATTTATCATGACATGTGATAAATCCGCCTTCTAACTTCTTGAATATAGCAAATATATTTATAATGACTGCTTTAATGTCTTTGTATACTAATTCTGTCATCCGTGTCATTTCATTATTTTAATTGATACTGTTTTCTTCATTTTTGATCATAGATAACTGGTTCTTTGGCTATCTAATCATTGCTGTTAGATAATAGCATCAATTTTACATTACTGAGTTCTACAGTTGCAATCCTAGAAATATTCTTGAGTGTTTTTTTTGGGACATAGTTAAACTACTTGGAATCAGTTTGAATCCTAAAGTATTGTTTTTAAGTTGGTGGCAGAATATTACTTAGTGCTAATAGTATTTAGTGTTAATTTTATCTTTCTACTAAGGCAAAGGTCTTCTGAGCATGAATTATGATGTTTTACTCTGCCTGGGTTACCATTTGAAGGCTTGATTAAGCTAAAATATTTACTTTCATACTCACATTGCTGTGGGCAGGAGGTTTCCGTTCCTTACTGACTTTTGGCCAAGGGCCTCAGTCTCTCGGTATATAGGAACCCTCACAAGGTTGACAGAGTGTCCTCACTTCATGGCAGACAAGTTTCCTTAAGTGAAAATCTGAGAGAGAGCATTGTGAAAGCCACATTTCACTTTAGGTCTCTATTTGGTCTACACTGGGAATTCATATTCCATCTTTTCTGCCAGAGTCAATTTATTAAAAGAAAGCAACTAAGTATAATCCACACTCAAGAGGCTGGAAATTAGGCCCTAACAGAAGAAGATAGTTCATGTACATAATTTCAAACCACCATAGTCAGCCTTCTGGCCTCCAGTTATAAACATTCTTATCACGTGCATTTTAAATGCATTTACCTACTCCAAGACCCCCAAATTTTCATCCTTTACATGCTCACCTCAAAATTCAGGATCCTGGCTTCTAAACTAGGTGCAGGCATGCATGGGGCCTCTTGGATATAATTGCTTAAATAAAGCATTTCAAGTATAGCTTCTTTTAGATCTGTGAATTAACAAGACCAATTACATGCCTCCAACACACACAACAGTTAATGATGGGATAGGCACAGGACAACTGTTCAAGAAGAAGGGAATGATGCTCCACCAAAGTCAGAAATATCCAAAAATTTGTGGACATATGTTTAAACTACATGACCCCTGAAAATAATTAACTTTTGACATTTATGATCATTTTATGTTCACTGTCTTATTTTTCTTGCAGTTATTAATGATATAAAAATTATAAGCCCTTTGGATGTCCTCCTTCATCTAATGAAATGTTGTGTTTATAAGTAGAGAATTTCACTCTTGAGATTATTCTTCAGGTTCCAGAGATAATTTCCTGAGGCTCCTTTCTTTACTCCTATTTTATCTCAAAATTGGGATCAATAAGAATACTCAAGATTTCGGCAATTCATCTTCTTTTCCCACCACTGTTACTGTGAGTGGGAGTGAGCATAGTTAATTCTGCCTCACTCCACAAGCATTTCTATGTTTTTTTCCTTTTGGGCACCATCAAAGAATATGTCAGGGGGTTGTGCTTTCTTCTTTCACAGGGCTGTCAGTGAGTTTCGTCTAGATCTAACTTGATTTTTCTATTTTGTTTCATTTTGGAGGAGGGAGAGTCTGTGACATGATGTGATTTGACTTGTTGTCTTTCCTAAGGAAGGATCTCATGAATTTTAAGTGAGAGGACATGGGCCTGGATCAGGATCTGCACTTTTTTGTGTGACCCTATTTTAGTGCTCTCTCTCCTGCTGACAGCATGCTCCTGAAAAATGCAATTCTTTTATTCAAGAACGTATTCATAAAATGGAAAAATCATAGTTTCCAAAGCTGTAAAGTGCCGTGTGAAACTTCACTCACTTATATATTGATTTCAGTATACGGTATCCCAAGCTTTCTGATTCAATGTTTATTTCAGTTGCAGTTGAATGAGAATAAATTGCAGTTGCTACTTATATCATTTACTTCAAAATACTTCTAACTTTAGCTTACCTAGGAAGCATTAGGCATGTTTGGGCAGAAGTCAAAGACACACCTGAATTTTTCTCATATTTTCAACACTCAAAGCTGTTAATACAGTGCTACCTTCAGATTCTACTTTTTTGAAGTACATAGCATTCAAGCCTTTTTATTCTGAAATACGACATATTTTAATTTCTCTGTTCTAAAGATTATATAATTTGTATGTTATTCTCACATCCATGATACAGATATGATACAGAGTGGATAAAAATTAGAATTACAATTTGAACTTCAAATTGTAGTCAACAGTGTTAAGAATCTATGTTGACTTTGTTTTTCTTTATAATATTTATAGTAGTTTTTTAAATTCAATCTCTTAATTGACAATAATAAACAGATTTTTTTCTTTTTTATAAATAGAGTCACTAAGGTTTATAAAGGTTTTAATGTATTCAATGACAAGCAAGCTGCTCAAGGTAGTGTTAGGTCAGGATCTGAGATTTTATCACTTTTAGGATAGTTCTACTCCCCAAATCTCATCACATCCTTGATTCATGTACTTTAGTCTATATACCTGTAGATAGCTATAGATATAGGTGTAGATTATAATTAGCCATTTTAATATATGCATGTTTTTCTAAGAAGCCAAGATGAACTCATAATTTTTCTTAATTATGCAATCCTTTGGTTTTGAGAATTGGTGACATTAACTGAGAGGAGAGAGGTCTGTACTTCTTACTATTTACTGACTTTAAAGATGTTTTGATGAGGACTTCTTATCTGCTTTTACTGATATCAGATAGAAATAGAATACAAGACTAAAGGGGAAATATTTTTCATTCAGTGACATATCAGTGACATGAATGATGGAATAATAACTTTTCCCTTATTTCAGTCAATTACCCAGAAACAATGAAAAAGCTTATATTTTTAGATAGCTCTTACCTACACTGATGCCTGAAATGAGAGGATAATATGGCTTGGAAACAGAATCTGAATACTAGATTTAAATACATACAAGACATAAAAAATTACATTTCTTTTGCATCAGGCTACCACCTGGTAATATCATGGAACCATTCTTATAGTAAAGAGTAAAAACTTATACAATGATAGATGGGAATATGGCACTTTATATGAATTTGGTTTTAAAACAAAATATTTTTTAAATACTGAAAAAAAATCAGATTCAAGTTTGGCTTTGGAAGAGAGAGAAAATGAAGGTACTATCTTTCTTTCTTTTTTTTCTTTGAGATGGAGTCTTGCTTTGTTGCCCAGGCTGGAGTGTAGTGGTTCAGTCTTGGCTCATGCAACCTCCACCTCCTGGGTTCAAGTGATTCTCCTGCTTCAGCCTCCTGAATGAGTAGCTGGGATTACAGACGTGCACCACCTTACACAGCTACTTTTTGTATTTTCAGTAACGACAGGGTTTCACCATGTTGATCAAACTGGTCTCAAACTTCTGACCTCAGGTGATTCGCCCCCCTCAGCCTCCCAAAGTGCTGGGATTACAGAGGTAAGCCACTGCGCCCATCTGGAAATACCTTTTTTAATAGAAGACATTAAAAGTATGTAATGAGAGTAATTGACACGTCTACTTTGTTTCAAGATGAGATAACAAAGATTGGAGTTATAATGGCTTTCATTGAACTTTAGGCAACATGGAACTGTGAATCCCAAGAGAAGGGAAATAAGATACATACGTTCTGACTGGAGGCAGTTTCCATGTCTAATTGAAGGGAGTCAGGGCTCAGTCAGAAACAGCAGTCTCAAGGACTTGAGGAGAAAGTTATGGTCTCTGCAGAAGCAGAAGTTCCTAAAGAGATATAACAACAAAACATATTTCAGAGTTTAAAACAATACCCTACCAAAGATTCTAAGCCTAGATGGGGCGGGGAGGGGATCTAAAAGTACAACTGTCTTATTTGCAGTTTACACAATTATCTAAAATTTTAAGGAATCTATACAAATAATCTCAGAAGATCATAAATGAGTTTAAGGTCAATATGTAAGAATCTATTGTACTTCTATAAACTAGCAATAAATAAATTGCTATTAGAAAATCGTTTGGTAGTTTCTTAAATGTTTTAAATGTTAACCTACTATATCATCCAGAAATTAAGCCATTAGTTATTTACTCAAGAGAAAATAAGCATTTTACACAAAGATTTGCTTGTAGATATTCATGTAGTTTTATTTCTAATAGTTCACACCAGAAGAAATTCTCATGTGCTAGATAAACAAATTATGGTACAGTATACAATGGTATATTACTTAGCACTTGAAAGGAATGAACTATTAGTACATGCTGTAAAATTAATGAATCTCAAAATAATTTGCTGAGAGGAAGAAAGCAAGATGAAAGAGGAGAAGAAGAAGGAGAAGAAAAAATACTGTATTCTTCTGTTAATATAAAATTCTAGGAAATGCAAACTAATATGACAGAAAGCATGGAGATAGTGTAGGGAAAAAAGCAAGAAGGGGCAATAGTGAGGAATTATAAAAAGGCACAAAGAAATGTTTGGGGGTGATGACTAAGTTAATTTTTATTGTAATTCAGGAGGCCAACAAAGTAAACATTAAAGAAAGAATGATTAGTAGAAGAAAGGGGACATTTCATAATGAATAAGACATTCCAATGGAATGATAATAGACCAATAAAGTCATAAATGTGTATGCATTCAATAACATAGCTTTACAATCTATAAAGCAGAACTATATAACTAAAAGGAAAAACTGACAAATGCATAATCATAGTGAGAAACATTAACTCATCTCTCTCAAAAGCTAATATAACAAGCAGACAAAACCTAAGAATGTGTTTGGTTTAGAATATCGGAAGACTATATGAGGAAAAAAGGTCATATGCAATTGACAATGATAGAATATTGCATCTAACAATATAAGAATTTACATTGCCTTCAATGTCCATTTAACAAAACTGACCATATGCTGTTCCAAAAAGGTAGCTTCAGCATGCTTCCAAAGATACATATTATTTAATGAATATTCTCTGATCTAAAGGAATTACACTAGAAATCAGTACTGAACTGTTAAACAGAAAAAACTGAATGAACCAGAAATCAAACAATATACTTAAAAATAAAGTCAAAAATATAACTTAGATACATTTATAACTTGGTAACTTGTGGACTGCATCAAAAACACTACTTACACTAAAATATGTAGCCTTAAATGCACATATGGGAAAACAGGCTGAAAATCAGTGATATAAGCTTCTATCTTAGGAACCAAAAAGAAATGAACAGGAACAATAACAAACAGCAAAGCAAACCTAAGAAAAGTAGAAGAAAACAAATAATACAAAGATAAGAATGCTAATAAATAAAGTGGAAAATATTCAAGAGTTTGTTATATAAAAATATTGATAAAAAGCATGAACTTCAACAATAATTATCTAAAAAAAGAGAAATCATAAATAACCAATATCAAGAATTTTAAAAAAGAGAGATACCTACAGATCCTATTGATATCAAAACAATAAGAGGGGATTACCAGAAAAAAAAAAAGTCAATTTGAAAGGAATTTGGAAGAAGTGGGCAAATTTCTTGGAGAGGGACTTAGCAAAACTGACACAAGAAGAAATTAAATATCCAGATGGTCTGTTATGTGTTTAAAGAAATTCAGTCTCTTCTTTAATTCCATTTCATAAAGAAAACTGCAGCTACTGAAGCCTTTACCAGTGTATTATTTCAAAATTTAATGAAAAAACATTCCTTGAAAATAAAGTACACTTTCTTACCCTGTATAAGGTCAGCAAAATCTGCTTCAAAAGTCTGCCAAAGAAATTACAAAATAAAATCGAATAATTTGAAATAATATATTTCATAAATATTGATATAAAAATCCTTATCAGCATAATCTCAAATCATCATCAAGTAGGGTTTATTTAAGGTACATAAAGATAGTTAGACTTTTGATATTTAATAAATGGAATTTATTACTAATTAGGAAAAATAATTATTTCAACAGAATCGAAAAACTACAAAATTCAACACCAACTTCAGATACAATTTAGCAAATTAGGAATAAAAAGTTCATTAAATTGATAAATTGTAGCTACAAAAAAAAAACCACAATCAAACTCCATAGTGAAGAAAACTGGAACCTTTCCTTCTGCTAATGAGAATGATACAAAAAAGAAAGAAAAGAAAGCTGTAATTATTAACAAATAATATGGTTGTGTCTGTTGAAAATGAAAAATACATTATATATAAATAACTTTAAAATGTAAATTTAGCAGTTTTGCTGGACACATGTCAGTATACAAATTTAATTATATTTCTATCTGCTGTCAATAATGAATAAAATTGTATTTTTAAAAATATAATACTACATATAAAACATAAAATATCTATGGATAAATTTAATATAAAATTTACACAGAGAACCAGAAAATAATTTTGAAAGATATTTAACATGCTGGGGCATGCCACTTTTATTATGTACTTTTATGGATCAAAAGACTCAATATTGGAACAATGTCAATTCCCACAAATTCAGTGTCATACCAATCACCACTGTCGAAGTATTTTATGAAAAATTAACAAGCTGATTATAAAATGTTTATGGAAATAAAAATTGCAAAACATATTTAAGAGATATTGAAGAAGAAGGCAAAATTGGAAGATTTTATTAGACATCGGAGTATTTTATAAATTAGATAGTGGGATATTGGCCAAGGAATAGACTAATAGCATTGGACTAGGAAATAAAGTTCTAGAAATAGATTCACACATATAAAGTCATTAGATCGATGATAATGATTTCATTGCAGAACAATGGGGAAAGGATTGTGTTTTTAATGAATGATGCCAGATCAATTGGATGGCCATATGGAAAAAGAAAATATTTATCTCTACCTTGTATTACACAGAGAAATAAATTCCAAATGAACTGCAGAGCTAATTATGAGAGGTAAAACAATAAAGTTCATTAGATATTGAATCTCTTGAAAACAGTACAAGATCTCACTTAAAAAAAAAAAAACATCACCTTCTCCTGTTCTTTTTATTCCTCTACCTAACACCCGTAATTTGTTAGCTCTTACTATGTTCCACCTACTGTTCTGAGAGCTTTACACAGATTAACTATTTAATTATAATAACCCTATGAAATAAATATACAGTCCTCATTATATACCCAGATGGGGAAATGGAGACAAAGATTGATTAATGAAATTAACTAATTCATTCACTTATTTCTACTTGCTCCTCAAATGTTTTAAAATAGAATTTTAGCAAAGGAATCAGAAATCCTGAATCCCAAGCCTGGGCTGACTTGTTTTTTTCTCTGGGAGACCAGGTTTAAGTTGTACAATCTGTTTAAGTCATACAATCTGTTTAAGCCTCAGTGTCTTCACACACACACAAAAGTGTAATACGCAGGGCTGTTATTATCTCTTGAAATTGTGAAGATCAAATGAGACAAACTTACATGAGAGCTCTATGAACTATAAATTACCATTTAAAATGTGTTAACGATGAAAGATACCCAAGAAAGAAAGAAAGGCGATGCAGTTTAGGAAGCACCAAGGTTTAGGAGTGAAACAGATCAGCATTTGAATCTCATCTTCTCTAATGATATGATATTTTCAAATTACCTGACGTTTCTCAACCATTTCCTCATATATATTGGAGGTAACAGCATGCTGTTAATACATGCTGGCTATTATTATGTGCCAGGTACTCTTCTAAGTGCTTTACATGTATTAACTCATTTAATCCTCACAATAGTCCCATTGAGTAGGTACATGATTCTGATTTTCAGATGACAAACTTGAAGCACAGAGAGGTTAACTTGTCCAAGGTTACAAAGTTAAGAAGTGGTGGAATCATTATATGACCCAGAGTTAGTTTGTTATTGTTGCATAAGTTGATTGTGAAAATCGAACAAGGTGATATATATAAAAATAAGTACTGTATACAACACAGTATAAAGACTCAAAAATGGTAATGATTGTTTTAATAAACTAAGAATTTATACCTCGAGGCTAAAAAGAAGAGAGCTATTGGAATAATAGAAAACAGAAACTAGAACTGAAGAAAATACATGGAGTTGCTTAAGTGTTTGGCAAGGAAAAGGGGATACTTTGGATGATGGAGGAAGAAGATAGAGATGTGAAAAACTGAATAAATAGCAGCAAGGATGATGTAACTCACAAATAGGAACTATCTGCCCTAGTGACAACGAAGGCATAGTGGGTGTCTAGTGGGTTGCATAAATATCACTGAGGTTGTTATAAGTTGGTAACTTGTTGCCATGGTATCTTTAAACTCTCTTAGAGTATGTCCTGATAAAAGTCCTTAAATTAGCTTATCTTTTCAGCTTTGTGCACCACATAAAAGTTATGTGATTCTAAAGAGTGCTTATAAATAAGAATCGGTACATCATCAACCAACACAATCCTAAAATCCTCATGTGTAGCTTCATAGATTGACTCTTTTGAATGAAACAGAGCAATCTGTCACTTGACTTTTCTATGACATTCAAGATACTGAAGTTTATAAGTAAAGATTGATTTAGACACAAGTTTAATGAAATTAAAAATGTGTGATTAATGACATCTGTTTTTTAGGCATGATATCTGAAGTAAAATTAATGCCTTATATATTACACATTACACTGTAATTTGCCTAGAAAGAAGGGTAAATTTGTTAAATTTTTCTTAACATGCTTGATTTTAATGCCTAGTACATATTCGTTCATATAATTGAATTGGTCTTTATTTTTATCTCACTATTCCCTCCTGAATTTCAGCATTGTTTAAATATTGTGATTCCATTTTTCATCACCATGAGTTATCTGAGAAGCCAGATAATATCCAACTTTATTAGTTAGCTTATTTTTAAAAGTCTAATAGGAGCTTTAGCTGGTTTGGTGTCTAAGGCATTATACTATGCAATAAACTAGGGTAAATCTTTTCTTCTTTATCTTTTCATATGTTGGAATAAAAAAGAAGAAGGGAAATATATATTTCCCTGGTAAATAAATGTTGTTATACCATGTACACAAAATGTATACACTTACACACTCCAGAAAACTTTAAGACTCTTTTAAAACAAGCTTCATTGCAAATCTACATGAAAATTAAACCTAAAAATATAGATATGTAACCTGAATCAATAGAAAGTTATAGCCTCATTTTATTACTGCAGTAATAAATTTCCAATTCCTGTGGATATACATAGTTTTATGTTGTTAAGTACAATAGTATTCAGATATATTGAGAACACCTGGAACATTATAGAATTGTGTCTTTCTTGAATTCAGACTGAGTAGTTTGAGTGTTAATATCCATGGTCCTTTATACCGAGGACTGTAATTTGGTCATATCACTGTAGCAACCACTAAGAAATGTCAGCAAATCCTCTTGGTGCTGTTTACTGTTCTAAACAGTATTTAGTAAGCCTAGGGATATCTACAAGAGCTTATACATATAATCTGGCATGATCATTCAGAAAGGATATCTGAATTGTAAACATGCACTTTCAATAAGATTAAAAATAATATCAGGTCCTTTTCTATCTCAATGCACTGTACTTACATGTAGTGAATAGGCAGAATTTTGTGTGTGTTTTTTTTTTTAACATCAGCCACTAAATTATACCAACTTTGGAATTTCTCTGTAGTAGCCAATTTAATTGAACAAATTGCTTTTTTGTGAAATTAGAGATTAAAATGAGTGAACTAAATGGTTGATTAACAATATGCTGTGGATATTATCTTAACCAGGAATTCTTCATCTTTATGCTACACTCACCAATATCATTTATTATTTATGAATCACATAGAACTAAGCTATTGCCTCTGAGTTTTCTAATAACTAAATCAAGTAGTCTGAATTAAACACATACCCTGAGAATCTTGGCCCACAGTAGAAAGTAAAGTGAAGGAAAAAATTGTTTGTTTCTATCAGTTTCCAAATAGAAGGTCAAATAAATTAAAAGTAATGACATGACAAGGAATATCTAAAAAAAAAATCTCACAACAGGAAAATCTTGAAAGTTATGACACTCATTAGTTCTCTTTTTCCCAAATGCTGGACTCAAGCTCCTGTGGCTTGTGGTGAATGAAGGCATCATGGATAGAAAAGGTTTTGGTTTGATTATTTTTAAAGATAGTCTTTCAACATCTTTCTGTAACTTTGAGGCTTGTATACTCATCATCAGGATATTCTCTCCACTAGAGAGCACTTACTGTATGCTATGATTTAAGATTATCCCCTTCTTAGCAAAGTCAGACATCATTATGTTGTCCCTCCCACCTTTAAACCCCAAAAATAAAAAACTACATCACTATGCTGAAATTACATATGACCTCTTTTCCAGAATGTGCATTATTTGTGACAGAGGGAGACTTCACTGCTCAAAAATGTTTGCTGACTTCTCACTATTAAAAGATAAATTTGGGCTGGGCGCAGTGGCTCATGCCTATAATCCCAGCACTTTGGGAGGCTGAGGCGGGTGGATCACTTGAGGCCAGGAGTTCAAGACCAGCCTGGCCAACATGGCGAAACCCTGTCTCTACTAAAATTACAAAAATTAGCCAGACATGATAGTGGATGCCTGTAATCCCAGTTACTTGGGAGACTGAAGCACTAGAATTGGTTGAACCCGGGAGGCAGAAGTTGCAGTGAGCTAAGATCACACTACTGTGCTCCAGCCTGGGTGGTGACAGGGCAAGACTCTGTCTCAAAAACAAACAAAAAAGATAAATTTGAAATACTTGGATTGGCCTTTCCCAACTTCTATCATTTGAAGTTTTTTTCTCCCACTACTTCTCTACACAACCTCCAGATGTCAGTCAAATTCCCCATCCTTTCAGGATCCCCTTGAGGAGTATCATAAAAATAGTTTCAATGAATCATGCCTTCCTGCGTCTATGCCACTTTGAAATATGGCCTTGCCTCTCCTTCCTCCAAAAGATGGAACCTCTGGAACTAGGACTGGCCTGGGAATTGCCTTGGTCATTCAGATGTGACAGAGGTGATCTGAAGCCTATATTTCAAGAGACCTTGAAGTTTCCGCCTTTGCCCTCTTGGAATCCTAAGAACAGCATGCTATGAAGAAGTTGGCTTATCCTATTAGAATGTGAGGGCCACGTGGAGGAGAGCCAAAGTGTCCCAGAAAACAACCAACACTAATTTCTTCATCCTTCTGGGACAATCAGTCCTCCATCAGAAATCAGTCTCATCTACAAGCTCAGGTAAAACTAGCAGAGGAACTGCACAGTCAATGCACAGAATCATGAGAATGAGTAAATCATTGTTTCAAGCTTCTAAGTTTTGGGACGGTGTATTAGACAACAATAAATAATAATATAAAGCAATGGATGATTAATGTATAGTCCACTCTATAATAATTTCCTTGAATATCCATCATCATTACACTTTCCCCTTAGGAAATGTGTAGCACTGTGTATCAGCTAATGCTATCCTGTACTGTTCATATTTTAAGAAACTTCTATGTTCCAGTCATAATGTAAATTCTTTTATTATAGAATGGCATATTTTTTTTAATTTTTATTTTATTTTATTTATTTTTTATT